>NC_030684.2:35771860-35977058 GCF_000004195.4 Xenopus tropicalis | reverse complement strand
CCATTCCCCAGTCATGCATGAAGGGCTGTATGCTTAGTGCACCCACTTGGATATATATCTGCATTCAAAAAGCTGGGGGTGAAAGAAAAAAATAATTAATCAAACTGAAACCAGGATTTAATGTGATACGGACACACTTGAATCTATCACAGTTTTGGCATATCCTTATAAAAGGGAACACAAAACAAAACAATGTTTGACTGCATTTCAGTTTAATTAGGAATAGATTCTATTCTCCCTTTCATAGTCTGGGTTATCAGGTGCCCCCTCATAGGGAAAGTAATGCAGATGCAGTTGATATTCATTGGGTAGATGAGAAGATGTGGGTTTTTCATTAACCAGGTAAGGAAATCTTCTTGGGATTTGTGAAATGCTTCCATGTCTTTAGCAGGTGGGAATGCTCATGTCTTTAGCAGGTGCCCATTGTACTGCCTGTAACTTCTCCCCTATCCTATCCTGGCAGTTTTGCAGTCCAAGCCTGCCTAGGTCAGTCCAGGACTGTCCTCTCACAGAGTGGGATGTCACATCAATATAATGAGAAATCTAATTATAGTGGCATAACTATCGGAGGGTACAGAAGCAGGGTATAGCACAGGTTTTGCAATCCCTGGCACTATATATTGGAAAGAATGGCTCCATCTATACTCATCTGGTATCTCTATGCTTAGCTCTACGGGTGTAAGTCACTGAGCCAGAAAATCCCAGCAGCACTGCATACATAAATAATACAGATTTCGATCCCTGTCAATCAAGCAATCAACAAAATAATTCCATTTACAGTCAAATAACAGTAGACCTGGGGTCTTAAAGGCATGTATGGCCCAATATTGAAAATCTATGGCTAAATACACCCATATATCTCAGCAGGTCTCTGTTATACCAAAAACACATTCTGTCACTATTAAATACCTTGGCCACAAGCAAATTGAACTATACACAGACCTGGGGCATAACTTTGGGGGGCAAGAATCCCAACCCTGCCACACCAACAAAATCATGGGCACCCACTACCTGCCAATGTCAAGTGATTCCTAAAGTGGTAAAGTGTCTGTTAACTATGGAAAGGGTGACAATACAAAAACAAGAAACAAAGGGCACAGTAGAAAAAGCGTAAGATGATTGCTAGTGGCAGAAAAAGTCAGTCTCCAGTGTTTCCAGTACCAGTTCTTGTGCCTTTAAGGTCACAGAACAAGAAATTACTGTATTTGGTAATTTTGTGAAGGCGTAGCAGACTATGGGGTGCGGGAAACAAAACTTCTGTTGTAACCATAGCAACCAATGAGCAATTAGCTAAGATAAGTCATCCTCTTATCTACAAGAGCTGAAATGTATGACTCTTGGATAGAGAATCTGAATGATTTCTAGCTATGCCCATACATATCCTGGCCAAGGTCCATTATGTACCATTCACAACCGTTGCTTAACTAACAAGCTCTGCTACAATTCAACATCATGTATTTGATCCCCCATTCAAAAATCTACATGGGGCCTAGTGTGCACTCAGCACCTGGAGTTTGTTTCGCCTCCTTACTAGGCTTTATCAATGGCCTAACTGACCTTCTAGCTGAGCTCCCCCTGCTGCTGCAAGTCCCCACAGCCCTTAAAGTTTGGGAACCAAAGGTTTATTGTGGCAGGGACATTACTGTGTTTTCATTTTAATACTGTGGCACATTTTGCAGCTGTGTACATGAATAGCATACAACACTTGGCAACATGACGTGGTATCAGCTGGGGGGGGGGGCGTTATACACAGAGGATTCAACAGTTCCCCATAGGGAGATTAATCACCAGTCGTTAAATCTCCACTACTGCGGGCGACCAAAATGCCTTCCCATGTTCAATAAAGTGAATACCAGTGGGAAGGCATATGCAGAACTTTGTTTTCCAGTGACACCCAAAGTTATACATTTCTTTCTCCTTTAAAAACCTGACTCTGATTATTGCCCCCTTACTGTCTACAACATGCCCATGATTTTCTCTGCAGCCTTTCCCTTACCCCTTTGGTTGATAACAGACAGGGAAGACCCACTGCGGGTGACTCACCTCCCGAAAATGCTTTTCCAGTGTCAATAATGTAGATCGACCAAGGGAAAACCATGCAAGTTGTTTTGTCTTTCTCAATTTGCTGAAATTTGCCTGTGGCGACTACGGAAAACGAAACAATGTGTATGTCTTGCATTCCACAATTTACATTATTGCCAAAAAATTTGAGAGATTTGTCACCTGCGGTAGCGAAGATTCGAGCAAAGGCTACAAATCTCCCCATCGGCCATCACCCTTAGGAGTGTTCTTACTGCAACTTTGCAACTGTGGTCAGCAGAGCTAGGATTCTGTGTCTCACAGTCTTTCACCTGATTGCTGAAGGCCAAGGGTCTAACTCTGAATACCCAGGCCCCCTGCCACCCACACCAGAAACCTCCAATCAGCACTGGTGTGCTCTGTGGTAGGGGGGGTCTCAGTTTCTCCTTAGCCCCCTCACACTGTGCTGCTTCCCCTGTAGTCACTTCTTACACGGCTCTTAGGCAGAGTTTTTCACAGGCCCCCTACACAACAGCATGCCTTCCACATCTTCTTTTGTCTTAAGCCAGCTCCATTTCTCCCCCACAAAGTTAAAAAACAATTCTAAAGTAACAACATGACAATATTTACATTGCAGCACTGCCAATAATCTGCAACCTGATCTGTTTCCCACGGCATGCTTTTCATTCAATTTACAGTCACGTCTTCACTTATGTAATGTCTTCTCATAGCCACTAGGTGGCAGATTTAACTATCCAGGTACTAAGTGACTGGGCAACCAAGGTAAAACTCCTTATGGTGCAAAATCTCCCTCCGAACAGACATTGTATTCCCACATATTACCTTCAGAACATTAAGCAACTTGACTGCTTAATGTTCTGAAGGTAATATGTGGGAATACTATGTCTTCATAAACATTAAATTCCCCCAAAACATTTTCTGAATAGCAGAAATGCTGTAAGTAACTAAAGGGATTTAACAAATATGGAGCAGTTTGCTTTTATATTCTACCTGCTAAAACAAGATGTTCCATATACAGTGGTGTGAAAAACTATTTCCTGATTTCTTATTCTTTTGCATGTTTGTCACACTTAAATGTTTCTGCTCATCAAAAACCGTTAACTATTAGTCAAAGATAACATAATTGAACACAAAATGCAGTTTTTAAATGAAGGTTTACGTTATTAAGGGAGAAAAAAAACTCCAAATCTACATGGCCCTATGTGAAAAAGTGATTGCCCCCCTTGTTAAAAAATAACTTAACTGTGGTTTATCACACCTGAGTTCAATTTCTGTAGTCACCCCCAGGCCTGATTACTGCCACACCTGTTTCAATCAAGAAATCACTTAAATAGGAGCTACCTGACACAGAGAAGTAGACCAAAAGCACCTCAAAAGCAAGACATCATGCCAAGATCCAAAGAAATTCAGGAACAAATGAGAACAAAAGTAACTGAGATCTATCAGTCTGGTAAAGGTTATAAAGCCATTTTTAAAGGCTTTGGGACTCCAGCGAACCACAGTGAGAGCCATTATCCACAAATGGCAAAAACATGGAACAGTGGTGAACCTTCCCAGGAGTGGCCGGCCGACCAAAATTACCCCAAGAGCGCAGAGACAACTCATCCGAGAGGCCACAAAAGACCCCAGGACAACATAAAAAGAACTGCAGGCCTCACTTGCCTCAATTAAGGTCAGTGTTCACGACTCCACCATAAGAAAGAGACTGGGCAAAAACGGCCTGCATGGCAGATTTCCAAGGCGCAAACCACTTTTAAGCAAAAAGAACATTATGGCTCATCTCAATTTTGCTAAAAAACATCTCAATGATTGCCAATACCTTGTGGACCGACGAGACAAAAGTTGAACTTTTTGGAAGGTGCGTGTCCCGTTACATCTGGCGTAAAAGTAACACAGCATTTCAGAAAAAGAACATCATACCAACAGTAAAATATGGTGGTGGTAGTGTGATGGTCTGGGGTTGTTTTGCTGCTTCAGGACCTGGAAGGCTTGCTGTGATAGATGGAACCATGAATTCTACTGTCTACCAAAAAATCCTGAAGGAGAATGTCCGGCCATCTGTTCGTCAACTCAAGCTGAAGCGATCTTGGGTGCTGCAGCAGGACAATGACCCAAAACACACCAGCAAATCCACCTCTGAATGGCTGAAGAAAAACAAAATGAAGACTTTGGAGTGGCCTAGTCAAAGTCCTGACCTGAATCCTATTGAGATGTTGTGGCATGACCTTAAAAAGGCGGTTCATGCTAGAAAACCCTCAAATAAAGCTGAATTACAACAATTCTGCAAAGTTGAGTGGGCCAAAATTCCTCCTACTTGTGTTATCTTTGACTAATAGTTAAATGTGTTTGATGATCAGAAACATTTTGTGTGACAAACATGCAAAAGAATAAGAAATCAGGAAGGGGGCAAATAGTTTTTCACAACACTGTAGGCATCTACGTAAAGGCAATTGATCCTCACTAAGATGTTACCCTGTAGAAAGACATAGATAACAGCTTACATGTCACATTCAACATTATGGCAACTTCCAGTATGATGTAGATGTAGAACTCCTGTTGCTCTCAATGCCTCATTCCCTGCACTTTCAGAGGAAATCTTGGGTGCCAGGGGTTCTTTAAAAAAAAACAACACAGTTATTGAAAAAGAAGGGATGTCACTTATTAGACTGAACATTGATATCACATTATGCAGCATCTATCACTGATAGATCATTTGATCTCATCAAATATACAATGGAGTGTCAGCTCCTTCACAGGTTAATCTTACCATGGGCATTTAGTCATAGTGTTCTAGAAAATTCAGTTATTGCCTCCCATAGAATATAAACCAACTTGGATCCCTCTGGGGTCTCTACTCAGTGTCTCAAAAGGAAAAAACCCACACTGTTTAGCCCTTCTCAGTGGAGCACAGGCTTGCTCATACTAAATAACTAAATACCCTGCCGGTCTCCCATACCTTTAGTGTGCCAAAACAGGAGCTAGACTAACAATAACTATAGCATGGTGATTCTCACAGTCCCCTACCCAATTCCCACTAAGGTGTTTGGTCTAGCTTAAGGCTTCTCATTAATCAGGGCTCCTGCCCCCCGTCTCTCCCTGAGGCCTCTCTCTTCGAGCAGTCCAGCAGCACCCACCCCAACTCCACAAAGTGGAGTCCAAAGGAGAATCTGGGTATCATCCTCTCTTCACAGATGGAACACACCCCTCAAACAGGGCACTGTCATGGAGCTTGCGGTGCAGCAAATCCAATATTTTGGGGTTCATAAAAATGCAGAATATTCTACAAAAGATTTTGCTGAATACCAAAACCAATCAAAACTAATCTGCATATTAATATTTGAGAGAATCGAAATGTATTTCATCTGTGAACATTTGTGGCATTCAGTTGTTCAGGTTTTAAAGCCCCATGACTGGCTACTGGATAACTCTGGCCAACTCTGAACCTGCAAAATGGCTTGGCCAAATGCTGGACCAAATCATGGTGCAATGCTACAGAAAGCCGACTTGGTTTTTATTGTCATTATTATAATGTAGCTCTTTGTTTATTCCATCTTTAATTTGTGTTTCATTATGTCATTAAAATCATTGCCTGGTTGCTCAACAGTTCATACCGCAATGCTGCAGAATAGAGGTCCAAAACAGTAAAAAGTTAAATAAAAACAGATAAATGCAAATTGTCTATGTCACTGGATACTAAACTGTGATTTAAAAATAATCTATTCCTTCACCCTTTAAATGGCCATGGCTGGGTATTTTCTATTTACATAGCACCTGGAAACATATAATCAGGGGTTATGGCAACTCTTTTGTGCCGGTAGATTCTGCATCAATGGCAGTTAAGGGATGAATTTTTTGTTACAGGCACAAGCAGCAAGTCTTTCTAGACATATGGGATTAAGAGAGTTTGTTACTTGATATTGGTGAGTACATGTTGGCTCAGTAGGTAGCACTGCTGACCTTGCTACACGTGTGGATCTGGCCATTTATGGCCCCCCTTTACAGTTTTAATGCAAGGACTATAACATTCCAGTATACAATTTTCCTGTTTTTTAAACCTTATCTAATGAGCATGCCTTTTTAAAATATAATCATCAGAGGTCTGGCAATGCAGCTATAAAAACAAATGTTACCCTTATGATTGGCTTGTGGCCCATACTATACACTAGCATGGTTAGCTTTTAATTGTTCTATATATTTGCACTCTCTGCAGCCAACAACCCCCCAAATTCCTTCATATACACTTACAATCACAGTACTAGTGGCAGAGACCACAGAAGAAAGCTTTTTTTCATGAGTCAACTAGTTAAAATGCTGTACAGGTATGGGACCCATTATCCATAATGCTGGGGTTTTCCGGATAAGGGGTCTTTCCATAATTGGGATCTCCTACCTAAAGTCTGCTAAAAACATTATTTAAACAGTAATTAATAATTAAATATCTTAGTTTGGATCAAGTACAAGATACTGTTTTATTATTAGAGAGAAAAAGGAAATCATTTTTAAAAAATGTGAATTATTTGATTAAAATGGAGTCTATAGGAGATGGCCTTTCCGTAATTTGGAACTTTCTGGATAGTGGGGTGGATCAGGGCATGCCAGGGTATGTAAGAATAAATAACATTGCAGCGAAGTCTCATTGTGCAGGACATACACTATACATGTTTAGCAAAAAAAAAAGGATCCAAAGTGAGAAATATAAAAGGGTTAATCTCAGAGGGTGCCAATTTGTCAGCACTACTCTCTGGCCTATATGACACATTCATTAAATTGCAGGTACACTTTCATATATTAATAACAAACCCCTACAGGTATTATGCTAAACTAAGATTTATGGGAACTCGAGATTTTTGTATACATGTACAGTTCTGAAATCTATTTAAATGCAATGACTGCAGAAGTGAGACATGGAACGTTCTAAACCAAAGCTTAGGAACAAGGGTGTAGCAGCCATAGACACAGCAGAATTAGCAGAATGAGGCCTGGGTACCACTCTTAGGGGCTGATTTACTAATCCACAAATTCGAATCCGAATGGGAAAAATTTGGATTGGAAACGAACATTTTGCGACTTTTTCGTAGCTGTTACGAATTGCTTGTATATTGTCGCGACTTTTGCGTATTGAGCGCTCGTAAACGGCGGCCAAAACTTTCAGACTTTGCATGATTTTGGAAGCCTCCCATAGGACTCAATGGTACTCTGTAGCTCCAACCTGGCCCAAGGAAAGTCTCCCATAGGGCTCAATGGCACTCTGCAGCTCCAACCTGGCCCAAGAAAAGTCACGATACTGAAGCTTGAATGAATCCGAAACTTTCGTACTCGGCGTGAAGGCTACGAAAAAGTCGCGACAATTTGCGGAAAAATCGCAAAATACCGATCATTATGAAAAAAAACGCATTCGGACGCCTTCGGACCGTTCATGGATTAGAAAATCAGCCCCATAGTCTTGCACAGTTTCAGTATATGAGTGTGGGACAGCTAATTCACAAATTGCTGATTTTTTGCTGCAAGATCCTTGGGTGGTTTTATTAGGACCTCTTTCCTATTCTATATTAATCAGATTAAATCAGTTATGGAACCAGAAACTTTACTGGTTCTATTGGCCATTAAAGGCTTTTTCACCCCAGCATGGGCACATACTAGTGCAGGGATCCCCAACCTTTCATATTTTAAATGGAAAAAGTGTTGGGGAGACACAAGCATGGACAACGTTCCTGGGGGTGCAAATAAGAGCTAGAATTGGCTATATGGTAGCCCCTATGCGGACTGGCAGCCTATAGAAGGCTCTGTTTGGCTTTTATGCAATCAGCACCTACTTTAAGGCCACTGGGAGCAACATCCAAGGGGTTGGGGAGCAACATGTTACTCACGAAGCACTGGGTGGGGATCACTGTACTAGTGCAACAACTTATCAATTCCAGCTCCCTACAGCCCCCATATGTCAATCTGTTGGAGGATGTTGAGATTTCAAGGCCTGAAAATGCTTTTTCATTCATTTCTGTCTGTCATTCCTTTACAAATGTTGTAACACAGTGTTTCTTCTTTAAGAACCCTACAGCAGCCACAGGTTGCTGATAATCTGGTGGTTACTCCCTTGTCTCCTTACAAGTCTAAGAATTCTCTAATGGGCAAGAAATAGTTGGGGGACGGAGGACTAATTCTAAGCATCTTGATTTAAAAAAAAAAAAAACAAGTTAGATACTAAGGAGAAGCTCCTATTTTACTTTGCGTGCACTAATCCATGTATCAGATTCGAGCAGAGTAAGTGGACGAAGCCTGAAAGAAGCAGGTGATATGAAGCGATATTCATAGTTCAATAACAGTTATGGCTTCCAACATAGGATCCCCACTGAAATAAGTCAAGTCACACTAACTATATTGAAATGAAATTTTAAAAGTCTAACATATAAATTCATACATACGTATTAACTTTTTTTCCCTACATATTAAAAGATCAGATCGAGCTTTGTCATTGTGCCTTTATATGGTCCCCCAACTCCACTTTGACATCTATGTTTATATTGTACAGTGGGGAGTATGGGATTCCCCATAAACATTATTACTACTTGTACAAATACATTTCTGATGATGATATGGCTTGCAATCCATCAACAGCTAGAGGCAAAGGGGCGAGCAATCCCTGATACCTCTTATATATATTATATGTATCTGAACGCTGGAGAACAGTGGTTACAAACTTCTCTTTGCAAAGGCACATAAAGCCTTAATGTAATAATTACCCGAACATATTAGTAATTATATGGTTGCTATATCTACAAATCAGTACACAAGCCCTTTAAATTATTGCAAGCCCCTATTGCAAGTTAGTACTTACTGGGTACAGGAATTTGGTGCATTTTCATTCCATGGAGTTGCTTTACAGGTGAACAAATAGATCTGTAAGACAAAACATAAAACAACTTAGTAAGCACAGAGCTGTTGTACCCGTGAATCAGTGCAAAACCCGTTTATTATTACTGAAACCTTCACACTATGTTTGATGAAGGCTTTAGCTACCCTTTTATATACTTATATTAGAACTTTGCAATCATTTTCCCAATAACCCCCATCAAATAAACTAGTAGAAAATGAAGAGATTCCAAGAGAAGGGATTATATCATCATTACTTATGTTTTTTCTTGGTTACTTGGGATGCACCAAATGCCGTATTGTGAGATTGTGAGACAAAACATAAAACAACTTAGTAAGCACAGAGCTGTTGTACCCGTGAATCAGTGCAAAACCCGTTTATTATTACTGAAACCTTCACACTATGTTTGATGAAGGCTTTAGCTACCCTTTTATATACTTATATTAGAACTTTGCAATTATTTTCCCAATAACCCCCATCAAATAAACTAGTAGAAAATGAAGAGATTCCAAGAGAAGGGATTATATCACCATTACTTATGTTTTTTCTTGGTTACTTGGGATGCACCAAATGCCGTATTGTGAGATGCGGCCGACTTCCAACTTCCGTGTTTATGTGACAAAAAGTCACGTGAATTTAAGGATTTGAATTCAGTTTGGCCAGGCACATGGATTGGACCGGATCCAAATCCTGCTGAAAAAGGACAAATCTTGGCCGAATCCCAAACCAAATTCTGGATTCAGTGCATCCGTTTTTGTTACAAAAGCCTGCATGGCTTACTTGAGAAGATCGTTTGAAAATGTGCTTCTAAACCAAGAGACTCAGGATCCTGCAGAACTACAAATTATAGAAACACCAGACTAATGCAAGTGTAAGTCACTCACAGTCTCACTGTGTAATCGTAACCCACCTCCTCGTGCCTTTTCAATCATTTCTAAAGAAGACTTAATTCTGTTTAGTTAAAAGACATACTTGAATACACTTGAAATTCATAGGAAATTATTTCTGAACTATTTTGCGCTGGAAGATTTAAGAAGTTTCTTTAAAAAGCCAGATCCCCGAAGAGATCAGACCATGATTTACCCATAACTTTCGACCATACCAAAACACAAGCTCCCAGGATGCCAATTCATTTTCATTGAGGATTGCGGAAAATAGTATATAAGTTTTATAGTTAATTACTCAAGGAAGAATACAATGACAACGACCCACTGATAAACGCCTGTCTTATTAACAGTGAAAGCTCCCTTACTCCAAAATCAAGACAATGTTATATTTCAATTGGCCCACTACATATAATAGGTTGGACAGTACTAGTATAGAGAGAATCAAACAGAAACCAGTGAAGCAAGGCTCACCATAAGATTGCTAAGTATGTAAGCATTCCAGAAGATTAGGAGACTATAAGTTGTCACTACCATTGCAACCACTCTACCAAGTATTCAAACCAGTGCCAGTACCATGAGAACATGAATAGGAGGCAAAGCAATCAACCCCATGTGCCACTAATGAAAACCCCATCAATTCTGGAAATAAATTGTCTGTGTAAAATAAAGAAGATCTGCAGTGCTATATGACTGTATTTGTATCACATTTATGTTTATATTAGTTTATATTTGCTAAATATGAAAATGACTTAGTTTTGTCAGTTGATAAGTGTAAAGAATAGCATAAGTTAAAATATAAGAGCCACCTCTGGGCCCAGGACAACACTTTGCCCAACAAGGGGAAATAAGCGTAGTTGTAAGGGGAGCATCAAAATGATGGTGCAGTTGTGTGAGCAGCTGCTGGCTAAACTTGATGGGCAATGTTAGGGAACAACAGCTGGTTAGCTGCAGGTTGTCTAACACTCTGCGTATGTTTTTGGCAGAGAACACATCATCATATTGCCTATGATGGAGTCTCTCACCAACTCATTTTTGGGTGCCGGTTTATTTCTCAGAGATGTTTCTGCCTCCCAGCTCTAGATGGCTCTCACTAGACCATGCAGACAGAATATACAACTTGACTCATTCTCAGCTCTGCCACACACCGAGTGGTACAAACATTAGAACTCGTAACATGGGCAAAGGGAAACTCACCATAACACTCCACCCTGACAACCAACTTGCTTGCTGCATAAGCAACCTAGCTGATTCTACAGATATATATATATATATATTTTTTTATATTTTTTATTTTGAAAATAACGGTGTACAAAAGGGCGCCTTTTGGGTTATCCCAAGGTGCCAGGCAGGTATGTAACAAGATCATAAACATTGGGAAAAAGGAGAGGAGGGGTGGGGGGGAATGGAGAGGGAGGGAAAGATAGAGGATAAAAAGAATAGGTACAGTCAGTAATATGAGGTGGGGAGATAGTCAATCAAATTGGGGAGAAAGATCTCGTGGGTATATATTTGCCGGACATCAGTCTTGTAGGTAGGTAATCAGGTCTTGTCTTTTAGTGTTTCGGTACTCTTATGAGAGGTATCTTTTCCAGGTTGATGTGGTTGATCTTATAGGTGTATTGAGATATTTCTGTAAGTCATCCAGGGGGCCCAGATTTTGTTGTGGGTTTTTAATTGGCCTAATGAAATGCTGGTCAGCCTTTCCATAATTAGCATATTATCAAGTCTTGTTTTAACAAGGTTTATATCCAGTGTTGCAGATTTCCAGGCTTTAGCTATTGTTTGTTTCGCCGCTGAGAAAACGTGAGTGATTAATTTCCTCAGATATTTATTGCCGCCGGGGATATTTTTGTTAAGTAAGGCTTCTGCTGGGCTCTTTCTTAGCGAGAGGCCTGTTACTGCCGTTATTAAAGTATAAGTTCTGATCCAGTAGCGTACTGCGACTGGGCAATCCCACCAAGTATGCATAAATGTGCCTTGTTGGTTGCATGCTCGGAAGCATAGTGCGGATGCCGAGGGATACCACTTAGAGATTCTGGTTGGTACCAAGTACCATTGATGTAGAATCTTTTGGGAGGTTTCCTGAGTCAGCACATTTATAGAGCATGTTACTGTATTTTTAAAGATGTCCCGCCAGGTGGCCTCGTCAAAGCATAGGTGTAGTGTGCTTTCCCAGGTTTGTACAAATTTTAATTCCTTGATTGGAGTTAGGTGGGTTACTGTATCATATAGATAGGATAGTGCCCCTTTGAGTGTAGTGAGTTGCAAACATAATCTCTCAAAAGCTGTGGGTAGAGGGAATTGTTTGCCTTTATATTGAGCTCTAATGTAACTTACTATTTGATGGTAATGGAGCCATTCCTGTTGTGGGATTTTGTAATTTTCCCGGAGTCTTGGCCATGGCAGAAGTGTATTAGAGCTGGTTAATGAGTATATAGTGTCCAGGTTGAATTGTTTCCACCAGTGGAGAGCTTCTGGTGATTGGCCTGGATCAAAGTCAACATTATTGATGAAGCTTGTGACTGGCTTGTGTAGAGAGCAGAGTTTGTAGGGTTCCTTTGATCTGTCCCAGAGCCTGACGAGGTGAGTTACTATGGGGTTTGTTTGTATTTGAGATGTGGAGTGGGTTGTCCATAATATATTCCTTAGGGGTATATTTGGCAGAGAGTCTTGTTCGATTGTTACCCATAGTGGTTTATCCTCAGGTAGGTACCATGGTATCATTTGGGATAATTGTGCTGCGGTATAATATCCTTTCAGATTAGGGATGCCTAGGCCGCCCTTGTGTCGGTTACGGCAAGCTGTAGTGCGATTAATTCGTGGCCTTTTCCCGTTCCAGACAAATTTTGTAAAAGTCTTTTGCATTTTCTCTGTGTAATCTTTAGGGGGGGAGGTTGGGAGCGTACGGAACAGGTACAACAGCAGGGGAAGGGCGGACATTTTCAGTGCGGTTACTCTCCCGAGCCAAGACAGTTTAAGTCTTTCCCATGACTTCACCATATTTAAAATCTTATGTTCTATTTTGGGATAATTATCCTTGGCTAAGGATCTGTAATCGGCTGATATCAGTACTCCTAGGTATCTTATGGTTTTAGTTTGCCATTTAAGTTCAAAATTGATTTCTAGAAGTTTTTTAAGATGGGGCTGAAGGTTTATGCTTAAGGCTTCTGACTTAGAGGGATTGATTTTGAGTCCCGAAATTTTAGTAAAGTTGGAGAGAGTCTCGTATAAATATGGGAGGGAAGTCATGGGATTAGACATTGACATTATTATATCATCAGCATACATTGTACATTTATATTCGGAGTCCCCTACAGTTATACCTGAAATCTTTTTGTTTAGCCTTAGATGTTGGGCTAAGGGTTCGAGTGCTAAGGCAAAAAGTAGAGGGGACAGGGGGCATCCCTGCCTGGTCCCTCTACTTATGTTGAATGCGTCTGATTGAAACCCCATGTGGCTAACTTTAGCTATAGGGGAGTTGTAGAGGGCCTTAACCACGGAGAGGAAGGGGATAGGAAAATTATAGGCAGATAACACTTGATACAGATGCCAGGAAACAGAATCAAATGCTTTTTCTAGGTCTAGTGATAGGAGCATGGAGGGAACATCTTTTATTTTTGCTATGTGTATGAGATTTATGATCTTGCGGATATTGTCAGTGACCTGTCGTTTTGGGATAAATCCTGACTGGTCTTTGTGGATGAGTTGTCCTAGAAACTGGTTAAGTCTTGAGGCTATAATTTTGGCCAGCAATTTGATATCTAGGTTTAATATTGATATGGGGCGAAAATTTTTACAGTTAGTGTGATCCTTCTCTGGTTTAGGTATCACAGCTATTTGTGCTTGTAGATCATCTCTGCTGAAGTTGCCTTTATTAGTCATTATATCATTAAATAATAGGTGTAACCATGGGATCAGTTCAGGGGCAAACAGTTTATAGTATTTCCCTGTGAACCCATCAGGGCCTGGGGATTTGTTTACCTTTAGTTGCTTTATAGCTACCTTAATTTCTTCTATTGAGATTGGTTCTGACATTAATGTTTTCTGTTGGGGTGTTAGTGAAGGTAAGTTTGCTTGGTTTAGAAACTGCTGTAATAGGGTTGGGTTTGGGTCTTTGTGTTTTTGATATAATGGGCCCGATTCACTAAAGTCCGAAATAAGGAGTGCTATTTATAGCATGCGTTAAAAATCTTATCACTTCTTATTTTTCGCTCGATTCACTAAAAGGACACTTGTCATAATTAAGAAGCGATGTTCTTGGCGTTATTTATCTTGCGATGACATATTTTCAAGCAATATATTACGCAGCGCACAACATATTACGCAGCACGTTGCTTGAAAATATGTCGTCGCAAGATAAATAACGCCAAGAACATCGCTTCTTAATTATGACAAGTGTCCTTTTAGTGAATCGAACGAAAAATAAGAAGTGATAAGATTTTTAACGCATGCTATAAATAGCACTCCTTATTTCGGACTTTAGTGAATCGGGCCCAATGTGTGGTAATACGTGGCAAATTCCTGGGTGATACGTTCCGGGTTTGCTGTCAGGGATCCATCTTTTAATCTGATTTGGGTGAAGGGGGACTTATTAAATTTATTTGATAACTGGCGTGCCATCATTGTGTCGGCCTTATTAGCCTTTCTATAGAATTTTTGTTTTGTCCACTGTAATTTTGTGATTTCTTTCTCTGTCAGGAGTAGATTAAGTTCTGTTTTAGTTTTTTCAAGCTCCTGTTTGGATTTAGTGTCATTAGGGTTGGTTTTAAGCTGATCTTCTAGTTGTTGCATTTTGATGCCTAACTGATTAGTAGCTTTGGTCCTTTCTTTTCTAGCTTTAGTTTTAAGTTGGATTAGGATCCCTCTAATATAGGCTTTATGTGCTGCCCATAAGGTTGGGCTAGCAATATCTGGGGTATTGTTGTGGGTGAAATATGATTCCAATTCAGATTGTATTGTTTGTTGATGTTGTGGGTTAGATAGAAGGGAGTCATCTAGTCGCCAAATATTATTTAAGGGCTTGTGTGCTAGACTAGTGAGTGTTAGAGTGATTATAGAATGGTCTGACCAAGGGCAGGAAAGTATTTTTGTCTGGGATATGTTGGGAGAAATTTGCTTATGAATTAGGAACATATCAATTCTAGAGTGGGAATTATGCGGAACGGAAAAAAACGTAAAATCTTTCTTAAACGGGTGTTGTTCCCTCCATGCGTCCACCAAAAGATATTTGTCTATTAGCTTTGCGAAATAGTGTTTGTTGTTTTGATTACGTATGGATACAGGGCTAGGTTGTCAGTCTATATTTGGGTGGGATACCTCATTAAAGTCACCGGCCAATATTAAAGGAACAGTAACACCAAAAAATGAAAGAGCTTTAAAGTAATAAAAATATAATGCACTGTTGCCCTGCACTGGTAAAACTGGTGCGTTTGCTACAGTAACACTACTATAATTTATATAATAAGCTGCTGTGTAGCCATGGGGGCAGCCATTCAAGCTGGAAAAAAGGAGAAAAGGCACAGGTTACATAGCAGATAACAGATAAGTTCTGTAGAATACAATAGTGTTTTATCTGTTATCTGCTATGTGCCTGTGCCTTTTCTCCTTTGAATGGCTGCCTCCATGGCTACATAGCATCTTATTTATATAAATTATAGTAGACTTTCTGAAGCAAACACACATCTTTTACCAGTGCAGGGCAGCAGCACATTATATTTTAGTTACTTTTATACAGTTTCATTTTTTGGTGTTACTGTTCCTTTAAGGGGCCTCTGCACCTTTCCTCCAGGATAGAGAAAAATTCTCTATAATATGTTTGTTGACATTCGTTAGGGCCGTAAACCGTTGCTAGGGTTATTGGGGTATCTTGTATTTGTCCCACCAGGATCAGGAATCTGCCTTCCGGGTCTGATTTTATGGTGGTGGGTTGGAAATTTAGTTTTTTGTGAATTCCTATAGCTACTCCTCTATGTTTTTTTTCTGCACAGGCAGTATAAACAAGTTGATATGAGTAATGGAAATATTTAGGTACGGAGGTGTTAGAAAAATGAGTCTCCTGGAGGAAAAGAATGTCAGCCCCTAGTTTGTTGTAGTGCCGAAATGCCAGTGACCATTTCGTGGGGGAGTTCAGGCCTTTGGCGTTATGGGATATACATTTTAAAGACATAACATTTGAGGCAGTGAAGCTTAATAGATAGGCTCGTAGGATACCAAATAAAGAGACCATTAATTATACCCACAAGAATAGTAGCATAGAATAGACAAGGGAAAAACTTCTATAACTAGAAAACATTGTTCAAACAGATAATATAAACTTATCAGGATCCTGCAAGGATTTCGGAAGGTCGGTCGTTGACCTCGGTTGGGGGGGGATTCCTCCCGGAGGACTCCTTCTTATAGAGTAGTGGAGTGAGGCATGATTAATGTTTCGGGGCCCGCTGTTGCATTGGGTTTTTACGCCAGAGTGGTGAAATGGACCTCTCGCTTGAGCCTTTCCTAGGAGTAGTATTGGGAGTAGTTGGAGTTGGTTGTTGTAGCTTTAGTCGGGTCAGGAGTTCCAGGCCTTCTGGTAATGTCGTCGCTGAGTACGGGTGGTTCTGGTACATGAACGTTAGCTTGAATGGGTATCCCCACCTGTAGCGGACCCGATGCGAAGTCAGGATGGTGAGTACTGGTTTCATGAGCTTGCGTTTTTGGATTGTCAATGCGGCTAGATCGGCGTAGATGGAGTATTGGTGGCTTTTATATTCCAAATGGAGAGCGGCCCGGGAGGCAGACATTATAGCTTCCTTCGTTGAGTAGTAATGGAGCCGAGCAATTATGTCTTTCGGTGGGGCTCCCTCCCGTCTGGGGCCGAGAGCCCTGTGGACTCTGTCCATAAGTAGTAGAGAGTCCGTTATGTCCTATAGACTTTAGAAGCAGCGGCACTTCCTCCTGTAGATTTTGTATTGCGTCGGGGAGACCCGGATCCTAATATTATTTCTGCGCGTCCGATTTTCCTGGTCTTCCAGATTATCTTGCATGTCGGTAAGTTGTCTTTTTAGTTGCGCAAGTTGGATTTCGTGCTCAGCGGTCTTGTTGACCAGATCGTCAACTTTATCCTCGATTGCTGCTGTGCGTTGGCCTAGGTCCCGTAGTTCTTGAGTGACGTGATCAGTGATTTTTGCAGCTACCGCGTTAAGTTCCGTCTGGAGTAGGCGTTTGAATTTGCCAATTAAGATTGAGTCTCCCGAGTATTGCAGCTGGGTTTCTGGATCAGAGTCTTCTGGTGGGGAGTCTCGATCAGATTGTGGCGATGTCGTAGGAGTTGAATTGGCGCCATCCGCCATGCTGTCGTCGTCAAACGAGGTAGGCCGCCTATGCGGAGTTCCAGGTGGCTTACCCTGAGGTTGGGCTTTCTTGGCTTTATTGCCTCGGGTCATGATTACTAGCTCAAATGGTTGTACTTTGCTGTTATAAGCTTGTTGTTTCAGTGAGCTTAGTGGCTTAATGAGTCCTCCGGTAACGGAGCGATGGAAACGTGCGTCTGTTTAGAACAGCAGCATAGCCACGCCCCCTACAGATATATATTTTAAGGTACAAGTGATAAACAATATAATCTGATTGACCACAATACTATCAGCAGTTGTTCTGATTATTCTGGGTAAAACTAATAAAAAAGGCAGATTTAAGTGGCTAATTCAGACCCAGTCGGCAGCTTATCTGCCTGTGTATGGGCCCTTCCTGACTAGCTCCCCGAGTAATAAAAACTCTGTTTGCTGCATTGAGGTGGTCCTTATGATACACCGGTCTCTGTTATGATCCCATCACTGGCCCAATTTGCCTCACCATGTATGTGACCAAACCATACATAGATCCAGTGGAGTAACAACTGAAGAAGCAGATTCCATGGTCGCAAGATTTTAGTCATCAGTATTATAAAAATGGCAGCCACTTCAAGAAGTCTTATTACATATAATTAAATGAAGAAACCGTGCATAGAATTGGATTGATAGAACTGATCAGTGTAGGAATAACCAGGCTCTACCAATCACTTAACATGTTTTCGTTTAGGCAGACTAGAACTAGAATGAATTTACAATACTGAATTTTACTGAATGAATTTAAAATACTTTTGAGACAAATACAACAAAAAAAAGTCTCAACACTACAAGTACATGAAGCATGTGATATAACCACACACCCCCTGTCTCACAAGTACACTGAATAATCAATACCACACACGGTTTAGACTTTCTCATGGATTTAACCCTTTAAGTGCCAGCAGAATTTGACATTTCGGTTCCCCTCAGTGCCAGATGTTTTGTAAACATTCTGTGGTCTCTCAATTTTTTTTACTGGGGGAAGGGTTAAGTTTAGGTAGGCAAACTATATATTATTTTTTACAGGAGAACCTGAACTTTCTGGACCTGAACCTGAACTTTTCACTTCTGGAACAAGATTTAGAGCTTGAAATACAAAAAAAAGAAAAAATGCTATGGGCCTGATTCACTAAAGGGCGATAAAACGTGCGCTATTCTTATTGTGCGCTAAAATTTTTACCGCCGCTTAATTTTGGCGATTTTTCGCACGATTCACTATAAGCATACTCGCGCATTTTTACGCGCGATATTGCAAGCGTTATTTAACTCGCGAAAGACTATTTCAATGCGGTATTTGCCTGTACATGCGCTAAATTACGCGAATAATCGCCGAATATGAATGGTAGCATAGAAATAGTGTATAAAAATTGTCGAAGCATATAAATGGTGTATATAAATATTAGCCACATATAAATAGTAGATGCTTATAAATAGTAGCCACTAGTGATGAGCAAATGTGTTCTGGTTTCTTTAGTGAAAAATTAGCAAATCTTTCGAAAGATCCCCGAAACGGCAAAAATGTTGTGCGGGCAAAAAAATTGTTGCCCGTGACTATTATTTTTTGACACTTGTATCAATTTTTGGATGTGCGGTGAATTTTTGCGTGGCGATTTTTTTCATGCGTCTTGCCATTGGCGGATTGTTTTGCGAAACGCATGAAAAAATCCGCCACGAAAAAATTCAACGCACGTCCAAAAATTCGCTGCGAATCCATGCCTGGCGAAACATTTCATCACTTGTAGCCAAATAGAAATAGTTGCGCAAATGAACGCACGCCATGTTAGCCATACACGCCAATACTTGCGGAAAATTACTGTATTAAAAATGAACATTTCGCTGCAAACTGGCGGCTGCGTCACTCTGGGGGAAACACAGACTTGAATAAATAACACTGTAAGTCCATATTTTATTGCAAAAAATCATTTACTGTACTTTTGTATAATTTTTCGCCTGCCTGTAGGTGTTAATTTTCGTATAGCCGAATGCGATATTTAGCGCGCAAAAGTTATAGTGAATCATGCGATCGTATTCTTTTCAGCGCGGAAATTAACGCAAAGCGGTAAAACTAGTGCGAGAAATACCCCATGCGAAAATGGCGATTTTTCGCACGCGATAATACTATGGTGAATCGCGCGCAAGTTATTTTGCGTTTTTTAACGCGAAAAAGCGTGCGATAATTTTTATCGCCCTTTAGTGAATCAGGCCCTATTTTTAAAGATATAGGGATTTATACCAGAAACATATTTTATTTTATGGACAAAAATTCAACTGATTTGGAAAGCCTCATGTCTCCCGAACGTGCCAATACCTGATATGTATAGTTTTATGGAGATTTCTGACTTCTATAGATCAGAAACTCCCAACAGTAAATTACCAAATTTTCAAAGCATTACAGCAGAATACGGCATACTTTAGATTCCAAAGCCAAAAATCCTAAAACATTAGGTTTACCCCAGGAAATCATACATTTTTGAAAAGTACACATTCTGATGAATCCGAAATGGGTAACTATGTCTTCCAAGTCCTAAGTACCAAACGGCAATGCTTTACTTAATTTAGAAGATTCTATAAGAAAATTATGAAAATTCTAAAAAATCACCTCAAATCTTCCACTTTCAAGCATCATATCTCCCACATAACATTAGGTACCAAGAAAATACATCCTAAGTATGAAAGCCAAGGGTTAGCAGAACAGTTTGATGCCCATTGTGCATAGGATCACCAATGTATCTGGCATTTAGAGACCCCAAAGGAAAGTTAGTACATACAAATTGCTCCGGAGATCTCTTTAGCTACTGAAAATTCAACACGTTTACTGCATTTTCTGTGGGGTAAAAACACAAAAAAATACATTGACCCCCCAAAAACCATATATTTTTGGAAAGTACACATTCGGGCGAATTCAAAATTGGTACCCATGTCCTTCTACTCCAAACTACAGAGTTGCAATGCTTTTCCAAAATTGCCGGTTTTGATGCAATACCTGAAAATCACATCAAATCTTCCACTTTCAAACAACTTATCTACCACATAACATTAGGTACCAAGAAAATACATCCTAAGTATGAAAGCCAAGGGTCCACTGAACAGTTTGATGCCCATTGTGCATAGGATCACCAATGTATCTGGCATTTAGAGACCCCAAAGGAAAGTTAGTACATACAAATTGCCCCGGAGATCTCTTTAGCTACTGAAAATTCAACACGTTTACTGCATTTTCTGTGGGGTAAAAACACAAAAAATTACATTGACCCCCCCCAAAACCATATATTTTTGGAAAGTACATATTCGGGCGAATTCAAAATTGGTACCCATGTCTTTCTACTCCAAACTACAGAGTCGCAATGCTTTTCCAAAATTGCCGGTTTTGATGGAATACCTGAAAATCACATCAAATCTTCCACTTTCAAGCACCTTATCTCCCACATAACATTAGGTACCAAGAAAACACACCCTAAATATGAAAGCCAAGGGTCCACTGAACAGTTTGATACCCACTATGCATAGGATCACCAATGTATCTGGCATTTAGAGACCCCATAAGGAAGTTAGTGCATACAAAGCAATATAAGCTACCGGCATGTATATTATGTGCCATAAGATCCCTTAACAGTATGGAAACCCTAGAAAACTATACATTTTCTGAAAGTACACATTCTGACAAAACAAAAATGGGTAAATACAACTTTCTACTGCAAGCTACCAAACTACAAAGCTATACTAAACAGAACGGTTTTTGTGACATTTCTGAAAATCGTCACAAAGCTTGCATGTTGCCCCATTATGTACCCCACATTTAGTAACGTACCAACATAAAACACTCTAAGTATGAACGCCAGGGGTCTACTGAACAGTTTAATGCCCAATATGCATAGATTTACCAAACTATGTGGGGTACAGAGGATGCCAAATTGAAATACAGCAGACAAAATGTCCATGTGCAAAGACAAGTAACAAAGAACAATGTAAAATGCAATAAAATTTATAAAAATAAAAAAGAAAATCACTAAAATCATTTTTTTTTTTGCCTAATAATATCTCAGGTCTGAATTACAGTTTGAGTATTTTGGCTTGGGCAAATAAGTTTTACAGACAAAGTCAAGCGAACAACAACTATGCATAACTGAAAATGCAATAAAATAGCTAAAAATGCAATAAAATACCCAAAAATGCACCAAAATCACTGAAAATGCAGTAAAAACACCAAAATAATACACAAAAGGTATTTTTTTCAGGCAAGAATAAAAACGATGCGATCAAAAAAAATGAATATAGTGCATATAGATTTTTCTCTCCTGTCAAATCAGTTTCTGTAGAAAGAGCCCCATGGCTCCATATCATGTCATAAGACCCCCTAACGGTCCTGAGAACCCCAGAAAACCTTATATTTTTTGAAAGTACAAATTCTGACAAATCCAACATGGGCAAAGAAGTCTTTATACACCAAACTACCAAACTCTTAAAAGCTTTGCTAAATTTAGCGGTTTTTATAACTTTTCAGAAAATCACCTAAAATTGTTGCAATTTGTCGCATTTATCTTGCAGAATTTTACAATGACACATCACCCTAAATATGAACGCCAGAGGTCTACTAAAAAGTTTGATGCCCAAAATGTATAGATATATAAAATAGTGCATTTTATTTTTACTAGTTTTTGGTTTATTTGCCTTTCCCTTCTGCCTCTTTCCAGATTTCAAATAGGAGTCACTAACCCCAGCAGCCAAAAACTATTGCTCCGAGACTACAATTCTATTGTTACTGTTACTTTTTATTATTTGTCATCTTTCTTAGCAGGCTCTCCCCTATTCATATTCCCATCTCTCATTTAAACTACGGCCTAGTTTCTAGGGTAGATAAGACCCTAGCAACCAGATAGCAGCTGAAAAACCAAACTGGAGAGCTGCTAAATTAGAGTGACCAGGTCTCTGAATTTTCAAATTATCTGGCTAAATAACTGGAAAAAAACACACACAAAAAAAAAATTAAAAAATTAAGACCAACTCCAAACTGTGCAATAATATCAATATCATACCAAAAGATAATGTAGCGTAAGCTGAAAAAAGACACCTTTTATGTCTATATTAGGGGGACCAAATCATTAAAAAAATTCAGGGACACGTCTAATAACTAGACTAACCTATACGTATGTCCAGCCTTAATAGCCAATAAAGATGCTGGGTATTTACAAACTGTGTGCATAGATTGGACACTCACAGGACTTAGCAAATATATATTATATATATATTTTAGCAAATACATATTATATATATTTTATTCAGTAAATATCTCAACAGCAAACAGATCATGTTAAATTAACAACATGAGCAATCATTTTATGGTATTCACAGCAGGCAGAGGTAGATACATGTAGTTATAGACATATATAACAAATACAATCAGTAAAGACTTTACACACGATGAATCCCTCTATCACATTCTATAGCTCAAGAGATATATATATATATATAGATATATATATAGATATATATATAGATATATATAGATATATATATATATATAGATATATATATATATAGATATATATATATATATATATATAAAACACGTGTAGCAGCACAATCATTACTATACTATACCTATTAGATGTCTGTACATCCCAGCGAATTAGTGTAGCACCTCCCACGACCAGGCGGCGATCAGCGCAGTAATAAAAAGTTCCTCGAAAGTCTCTCCCTTCTTCTTATTGGTTAAACGTCGCCTCTTTCTTCTCCTAAGTCGCAGTTCCTGATTGGCTCACTATAGGGTTGGGGGCGTGTCCATTTGTGTGCCGTCTCAGTGCGGTCCCTCAGCCAAGGAATCCCAGTGCAGTCAGCATGAGCGACCAGTCTCCGTTCAACACCGATGTCATTACCCTGACTCGCTTCGTGATGGAAGAGGGCAGGAAAGCCAAGGGTACAGGGGAGCTAACCCAACTACTTAACTCAATCTGCACCGCTGTAAAAGCTATTTCTTCCGCCGTGCGCAAAGCTGGGCTGGCCAACCTGTGAGTACAATGCCCCCCCCAACCAGAATTGGTTTTGCCCATTGGTACCCACTATAATATTGTCATGCCCCCCCCCAACCAGAATTGTTTTTGTCCATTTGTACTATCATTTTGTGCCCACTATAATACCGTCATGCCCCCCCAACCAGAATTGTTTTTGCCCATTTGTACCCACTATCATTTTGTACCCACTATAATACCGTCATGCCCCCCCAACCAGAATTGTTTTTGCCCATTTGTACCCACTATCATTTTGTACCCACTATAATACCGTCATGCCCCCCAACCAGAATTGTTTTTGCCCATTTGTACCCACTATCATTTTGCACCCACTATAATACCGTCATGCCCCCCCAACCAGAATTGTTTTTGCCCATTTGTACCCACTATCATTTTGCACCCACTATAATACCGTCATGCCCCCCCCAACCAGAATTGGTTTTGCCCATTGGTACCCACTATAATACTTTCATGCCCCCCCAACCAGAATTGTTTTTGCCCATTTGTACCCACTATCATTTTGTACCCACTATAATACCGTCATGCCCCCCCAACCAGAATTGTTTTTGCCCATTTGTACCCACTATCATTTTGTACCCACTATAATACCGTCATTCCCCCCCCAACCAGAATTGTTTTTGCCCATTGGTACCCACTATAATACTGCCATGCCATGAGGGTAATAATTGCACTGCCAGCTGACCCTAGAAGAATGCCATGGCTGTTCTCTATTGAACAAGTATTCGCTAAGCCTGCAGCCATTTAGCAGTTCTTAATTGGCTTTCATAGCTCTAAAGCTGCGCATACACATAAGGATTTGGCAACAGTGGGTTTAGTGGTGCTAAATTGAACCAGTGCAATTTTCAATAGCAACTAATCAGCCATTTGTATTCAGCAATCTATTACAAATGCTAAATTAAAAACAAATATCTGACTGGTTGCTGGGCAAATGTACTGGTGCAATTTAGCATCTAGAGCTGGCCATACACCCTGCTGATTCAACCCCTCTACACTGAGTAGGCAGCTAATTTACCTGTGTATAGGCCCTCACCGCTGGCCTCCCTGGTATGTGAATGAATACTGGCCGATATCTATTAAAGGAGAAGGAAAGGCACCCCCTATACCTTATACCCCGTGCTGCTCCTGTAAGAGGAAAACAGCACCAAGCCGGGGTACCTGCAGCGAGCGTCTGTTCTTACTACTTCTGTCTTTGCAAGCTTGTGCATGCGCGGAAGAGTGAAAAGCCAGAGTTTACTGCATTCAGAAGACAGATGATAGAGGAAACAGCAGCTACCCTGTCTGGTGCGGTTTTCTCCTAACAGGGGCACCAGCCCGGGGTAAAAGGTAAGCGGTTAAAGTCACTGGGGGGTGCCTAACATTTGATTCCCCAAAGTGATTTTTACCGTTCCTTCTCCTATAAGCAGGTTTGAAAATCCCACTGGGCAGGGACCACATCTGCACGTTGATGCAGTCATCATTTGGACCAGCCTAATTTAGCCCAAAATGGAAGTGGCCAAATCAGACTAATCACTGTAGTGACCTCACCAAATGAGTGGATCTTAATATGTATTGCCAGCTTAAGGTGGCAAATCAACCCTAATGGGCAAAGTGGTTGTAATTATGTAAAGGAGCTTATCCCTAAACTCGGCATAAAGCAGCAATATAAATGTTGCTCCACTGAAACATATTGCTTTATAATCTTCCCTTTAAACTTACAAAGCAAGGCTTTGGCAAACAAACTGAAAAGGGCTCAGTAGCTGCTGCTGTTCCATAAACCTGTTTCAGCTGCAGTTATTTGTTACACAGCAACGATCAAATCAAAGGTAAGTCACCCCTAAAAATGTTACAAAGTGCTCTCAGTGGAGTAAGGCACATGTAAGACAGGAGCTTGAGATACCTGCTTGTCAGTTTCCTGGGCCCCCCTGCAAAAACATTTTGGAGCCCTCTCCCTCCTGCACTAAAAGCAAATAGATGTGACAGCAAGCTTGCAGGCAGGAGGGAGAGTGCTGAAAGTTTGCTGATAGGCAGTCTCTCCACTGCTCCGTGTTGCACAAAAGCTCCATCTGTTTAAAAGCAGAAAAGCCACATGGCTATTAGATGCTTGTATGTTTGTAACATAGGAAACCTCTGTCAGTATTAAAGGGGTGTTTCCCCTTTAAGTTAACTTTTAGTATGTTATGGAAAGGCCAATGCTAAGCAACTTTTCAATTTGTGGTAATTATTTGTTTTTCATAGCTTTTGAATTATTTGCCTTCTTCTTTAAACTCTTTGTAGCTTTCAAATGGGGGTTATTAATTATTTTTCACCTTCAGGCCCTCCCCTATTCATATATCAGACTTTCATTCAAACCATAACCTCGTTGCTAAGGCAATTAGGATCCTAGCATCAAATTAGATGCTGAAACTCCAAGCTGGAGAGCTGCTGAACAAAAACAGAAATAATTAAAAAAAACTACAAATAATAAAAAAAAACGAAGACCAATTGCAATTTTTCTCAAAATATTAATCTCTACAGCATGCAAAAAGTTAACTCAAAAGTGGACAACCCCTTAATGACATTGGTGTTAGTGAATGTGATTTTCTCATATGTGCAGGCTTTTTGGGTACATTTATACCCAAAACTATATACACATACGATATAGTTTTAAACTGATTAAGGGTGGTATCCCTGTCTAACTAGTTGCAGACACTAGTGCTTAAATCAGTGAAAGATGATTTTTCATCTCCTGTTTGGAACAGTATGAAGGCTATTAAACCCAGAATTGACTTTGGTTGCCACCTCCCCCAGTTTCAAATTAGAAATACCACATATTGCATGACTATTTAACAGTTTATGTAGATGAAGATTTAGGTGACTAGATCATTTTAAATAATCTGTGTTGCATTTAATGAATGCAACCTTCTGGGCTGCAGTGATTACATTACACATTTTGTGCAGCCCTTCTGCAATTATGTTTAGTTTGTCACAGTGGAATCTTTGTTTTTGAATCTAATGTGCCTATTATCAGGAATTTGACTTTTGCAGATATAAGGCTTACTACCTATTTATATTCAATTTGCTTTCCTGCTTTTTCTAGCTGTGGGATTGCTGGATCCACCAATGTGACGGGAGACCAAGTGAAAAAACTTGATGTCCTCTCCAATGACCTGGTTGTCAACATGTTGAAATCATCATACAGTACCTGTGTCCTTGTGTCTGAAGAGGACCAGCATGCCCTTATTGTGGAGCCTGAGAAACGGGTGTGTGCTTAAAGGAGAAGGAAAGTCATTTTGGCATTTTACTGCCAATAGATTTGCCACATTAGTGCTAGTTAGAGCCCCATATTTATTCTGCAGAATAAATGAGTAAAAAGCCCTAGAGACTCCCTCCGTTTCAGATAGCAGCTTCCATTTTAGCTTGGCCTTTGTAGCTTCCTGCTGCAGCTCTAGCCGTTTGTAGCTCAGATCATACATTCCTAAGGGAAGGGGGGAGTGAATTCATTTGCAATCTTATAGGAGGGAGAGCAGGAGAAGGGAGAGAGGAGAGAGCTGCGCAGACTCCGGCCCCAGGAATGAAGAATTTTCTGATATCGAAGTACATGTTTACAAAAAAAAGACAATAAATCCTGTGTTTTTTTTAATTGAGGATTCAGTGCTTATGGCTGTATTTACATAGACCTTTCTGATAAAGCTTACTTAGTTTTTACCTTTCCTTCTCCTTTAACATAGTGATTTAATCTTTGAATGGAAAGTAATTGAAGGAGTGATTTGGAAACACTAATTGTACTATATTACCTTGTTAGGGAAAATATGTGGTCTGTTTTGATCCTTTGGATGGCTCCTCAAACATTGAATGCCTTGCTTCTATTGGTAGCATTTTCGCTGTCTACAGAAAGGTAAGATACTTGTTTAATAATACCGGAAGTATGTGTTTTCTACAGCTACCTCACCTCATCCTCTTTATAGGGATGATGTATAGTGTGGCCCTCCGTTAGGCCAAGGAAATGTAATGAACTAGTGATTTCTCTGATAGCTCACTCATGCATTAGACTGACTAATTGCTTAAAGTATCCTTTGGTAAATATTGCAGACTGGGTCACTTCCAGTCACAGCATGCAGTTGTTATCTAGTACAATGTGAGCATCGCTTTGTAACTGATACTAAGCTAAGTCAATCCAATCACTGATATCATGGAGGTTTATAAACGCTAAATTATAGAATTACAGGGTGGCCTGCTTCCTGTAAAGGCAAGTCCAGATATCTCGTGATGTACTGTTGAATTCTGGTGAGGAAATCACAACTCCACCATTAATCTGTAGAAATAGTTACCCAGACACACAATCTTGCAGTTCTTGGAGAAATAAGCCAAACGTCGATGCGATTTAATGTTACACTCCAGTGACTACTTTAGAGCTGTTCATTAAACCCCATGATTTACACATAAGCATGCATGCTAGGGAGCAGCAACTGCATGCAGCGCAGAATTAGCCTATTTTAATTACATCTTGCTTTAAAGGAATGCAGCTTACTAAATGTCAATATATAACTGAAACAGGAATTAACAAGTTCTTTCTTTTCCAGGTATCTGAGGGAGAGCCTTCGGAAAAGGATGCCTTACAACCAGGGCGCAATATTGTTGCAGCGGGCTATGCTCTCTATGGTAGTGCCACCATGATGGTCCTTGCCACACAATATGGTGTGAACTGTTTCATGCTTGACCCTGTGAGTAACTATAAACTGTTTATGTTGTGTACCTGCTAGGTGTTGCTTACTTGAACTGTGCTTTGCTTCCCAAACCATTCCCTACACCGCCTATCAGCACCTAATTGTAATTGAATACATGCACAGCTCAAGCCAGTTGCACTATGGTATACCATAGTTAGTTTAGTGATCCCCAACCAGTGGCTCAGGTGCAACATGTTGCTCACCACCCCCTTTGATGTTGCTCCCAGTGGTCTCAAAGCAGGCTTCCATTTTTAAAACACAGTTTTACTTCAAGCAGAGCCTCCTGCAGGCCAGCAGTACACCTGGAGCTACATAGTAGCCTATCACAGCCTTTATTTGGCACCCCCCAAAAATGTCATGCTTGTGTGGCTCCCCAACACTTTGTACATCTGACTGTGTCTTTCTCCTCTTTGTAGGGTCTGTAGTCTTTTGTTGTTGAGCTATCCACTAAAAAGTACTGACTTGCCTCAAAACGGAAATCCAAGTGAATTCCTTCCTGACCTCAAAATGCAATTTGATAGCTATTTCTGAAGCCCACTCTAAACATGATCATTTGGTCAAGGCTTACCTTTGGCTTATCCCATATTACACCCTTATTGACATTAAATCTAAGAATATCTAGCTGAAAAAAGTGACCTTATCCCCAAATATCACCCTAGTTGGCTTTAGGCTGGGTTTTTTCCAACCAAGGCACTGGATCGCGTGGCACAGTTGGGGGACTGGTGCATTACTGTATATTTTTATGGTGATATCTCTAGATACATTGGCTCATTGTTTTCCTATTCCTAAACATCTCGGTTATTCTTTGTTTTTTTATTGATGGATGTTAAATTGTACCCTTTTGTCCAGACTAATCAATGATTTATACAGTAGAGGAATTCTATTTCAAGTTCTAGAACCATCTGTCATCCAGAGAACCTTATTTTGCGGTATGAGACTTTTTAAAAACAAAAAAAAAAAAACTGTATTCCATGGTGAGATGTGCCTGCTATATTTCCTAAATTCATCCACAGCCAATAGCTCATCTGCTGTTTCTTCTTCTACATTGTAATAAAGAGGAATATAAACACACTGGGTTTTTGGCATGCATTCATGAATCAAAGCCTTTCTTAAGCATTTTACATTACTTGTGATTTATGTCTAAAACTTCTGTGGCTTGTCTTTCCTTTTAGGCAATCGGAGAGTTCATTCTAGTTAACAAAGATGTGAAAATTAAAAAGAAAGGCAATATCTATAGTCTGAACGAGGGCTATGCCAAATACTGTGATCAGGCAGTTACTGAATATGTGCAGAGGAAGAAATTCCCAGAGGTTAGTGCTTGATTCTGTTTTAAAGACTTCTGCAAATGTTTAAAGTTTTTTTTGTGAGCAGTTGTTTTGAAACACCGTAAGAGTGCATGTATTTATGTTGTGTGGATGTGTCAGTCAGCTAGTTGCTATAATGGTTAGGCATGTATGATTAAGTACCTTCTGGTCAGATTGTAGAGACAGTACAAGGTATAGGTTTTATGCATTCAGTATCTGTCGACACACAGTTTCTTTATGTATGATGGTGTGCAGTACCCCCAAGAGTGAGGGTCTTTGATATGGTGTGATGGAAGGAGTCCCACTTTCTTGGATGTGACGCTCAGCTGGTGGACCGCCTGGTATTTTTTAGACAGTACTCCAACTACTGTTCATTTGGTCTCGGTCAGAAAGTGAGCACCGATTCTGCTCTGTCTCTGCAAATCTTCTCCGGGCTCTGCAGAAATCAGCTGTGCTCTGATTGGATCTTCCTTCTTGTGGATTCTCCAATCGAGCACAGCTTTCTTGACAGTCAGTAAAATTGACTAATCAAGGCGCAGATGCAGACAGGGATCGGGAGATTTAGCAAACTGGAGCCAGTGCATAATTGAAGACTAAAAAAAAAGAAGAATCTGCAGACTGTAAACTTTACCCAAGAACCAACTTTGAACTTTTGCTGCAGTTTTCATCCCACAGGTACTATACACAGGTACTATACTGTATATGTTCTAAAGACTGACCCACTAGCTGAAATTAAATTTTTTTTTGTCACCTGACCTCACTTATATACATAGAAATGCTATATATAGTTTTTAGCTGTGCTTTTTTTCCTTTACTAGGATGGGAGCTCACCATACGGTGCAAGATACGTTGGATCAATGGTGGCAGATGTTCATCGAACTTTAGTATATGGCGGAATTTTTTTGTATCCTGCTAATACAAAGAGCCCAAAAGGAAAGGTAATACTCATACTTATTAAGGATTATTTCACAAATAATATATATATATACAGTATATATGTACATTATATAATGTATATATATATATCCAGAAAACAGGAAGTCCGTTAAGCTGCACAAATCCATAGTTGTTGCAATACAATCCTACAGGGTTTAGTTTTTAGATTATTTTTTAGCATTAATTTTTGGTGGTCTAAATTATAGAAAAACTATGTATGTATTTCTTCTATCTAGACATAAAGTCATCCAGCCTATTTTAACTTTACTAGGTGTTTGAGATGGATAGAATTCTGATTTTAAATTTGATTTAAATGTGGGGAGGGGATGAAAAAATTGGTGACCATTGTAGTGCTTTATAAGAAGGGGCAGTAATGCAGGTATGGGATCTGTTATTCTTAGAGTGTGGGGTTTTTCAGATAAGGACTCTTTCTGGAAGTTCAAATCAACCAAAATCTATTGAACATAGGTTAATTGCTATTAATTCATTAATATAGTTTTAGGGGGAGGGTGTATGCAGACTGACCTGGACTGGCCCAAGTGGTTATTGTGACACTAAGCAAATAGCATTAAGCTGTTCATTGGACAATACCTTTAGTGGAATAATGGATTTGTTACTGCATCATGGGATGGTACAGGGCGGCATGTTTCCCTAAACTATATTTAATACGTGTTAAACTGTGTTCTCTGCTCTGTAATCTGTTGGTCTGTAAAGGAGCAAAAGCTGCAATTGATGGCATGACTGTTATAAATAGAATGAACTCCTCTCATAAAGTTCTTCCTTTCCTTTTGTAGCTGAGGCTTCTGTATGAGTGTAACCCTATGGCTTATATCATGGAGAAGGCTGGGGGAATGGCTACTAATGGACTTGAACCAGTGCTGGATGTAGTTCCTGAGAGCATCCACCAGAGAATGCCAATAGTTCTGGGCTCCTCAGATGATGTGCAGGAATATATGGATCTTTACAAGAAATATGCGGGCAAGTAGGGAGCAGATGGATAGATTTCCTGCCATGGGACCAAAGAATATACTTAATGCTCCATATAATGTGCCAACATGCAGAAACATATTTTCCACACCATTGCACTAATGAACTTCTTTATATAGAGCAGATTGATTTTGTTAAATCTATCCCTAATGGAAATATGGGCATGCAGACATACACATGAGCAGTTCATATGTAAAACCCTGATTCATCTAAATAAACTATTTTCATAAAAATGTACTTTTTTAGTAGTATTTGCTATTGGGTAATCCTAAATAGAAAATTGTCATTTTAAGAATTAATTGCCGCCTCCTGGAATCATAGGATTCACAGTGCTCACAAACAAGCCAAGGCACACATACAGTACATGCTAGGCCTGATTAGCCAATGAATGGACAGAGTTCTGTATTTTGCTTCCACACTACTTCCTGCTCCTTCTAAATTACAATGTTTACATAGCAAATAATTTGCTCTACCATTAAAATTTTTATTCTTGAACCAACAAATGTATGAAATATAAAAAAAAAATCTGTGTTTTTGAAAAACAGATTTCAATGCAGGATTCTGCTGGAGACCTCTATTAACTGATGTGTTTTGAAATAAACATGTACTCCCATGACAGTATTCCTTTTAAATAATTAATTTTAGCTTGAAAATTAATAAATTCATTAATTAGAGCTTCTAATGCCCCAGTTGTCAGCCAATGTTTGAGTTCATTTTAAGTTGGAAGGCTAATAGTGATGGTCAGATATTCAGCAGCTGTTTAATCCTGGTATAAAAATGGGCTGAAAGGAAAAGGTGGTTAGGGTGGCCATTAATGCCCAGTTTAGCTGATTTCAGTCGGTTTTAGACCACACTGCAGTCCTGTGAGGTTTCAGATCGTGGTGGCAGAGATTGTACTGAGCTGCATAAACCCTGGACTGGGCTGGCCACAAGCAGTGTAGTTATGCTACTAGTTCCCCTACTGAGGGTAAAGTATCTTATTGGTCATGGGACTGTTATACCTCTGAACGAGAACCACCATTAGAGCTAGAGCAACCTTGTCGTACAAAAACATAGTAATTGAAGGCATTAAGTTTGCTCAGTTGTAGTAAATCATTGCAACATATTTGCTTGTTAAAGTGCTATGTCCAGATTGGTTGCTATGGTTTATTGTACCTATGCGACCTGAAGCTGGCTATACACGCACCGATGATATCGTACGAAACCTCGCTTTGTACGTTATTTGGTGCATTTATGGTGGCTCGACGAGGCGATCGATGCAGCAAAAGGCTAAGGATAACTGTCGACTCGTCGAAATTGCTATATGTATGGCCACCTTTAGTGTTGTTATTGCACGACCCCACTTGAGTCCAACAGTCCTGTGCCACAAGCTCCATAGTTTGGGTGCAGCAGACATATAATAAAGTAGCACAGTTTGGGGCTACCACTCTGAGGCCATTACGTAACCTTCAATGGCAGAAAAGAATCCGTTCATGTAGTTTGTTGACTGAATACATTCGTTTTAGTCAAGAATTCTTTATTTGTTTATTCTTTGCATGAAAGGTAAAATGCTGCAGAAATGACAGATCAGGTTATTTTCCGACAGCCTCATCCCCCTGTGACGGAAGTTTATAAAGCTGTCACCATTCGTCACTGCCTGTCATTGCTCTACAGACTTCAATATATTCTGCTGATCTATGAACTAAGTAAATTTGGGCATTTCTCCGAATCTTACTAATATGGTCATTTGTAATGTTTTGATGTTTTTGCTAAACTAAATTTGTTTTCAGGTGTATTGAGACACAAGTGTTCTTCTTTTCTCCTGTGATAGTAACATTGGGCATTGTATATCATTAGCTCCCAGGCAAGTGCCTGGCTTTACATTCGTCAGCCCCCAGATACGCATTGTGGGGCATCTTTCTTGGCAGTCTCCATTTTCATTGGTTCATCTCCTTTTGGCATCACATCTAGAAAAGATTAAAACAACAGGCATTACATTAGATGTTATGTATAGCTTTAACCATTCTCTAAAGGTGGGGATTATATCATCCATATCAATGCAATTCCAACTAATTCAGCATACCCAAGTTAAATCAACACTTGAATAAGTGACAAATACAGTTATAGCAATGCACAACCAATGTACTGTAAATAGTGCACCCCCTGGCATACTCTATAAGTATATTAGGTCAGAGAGGAGTTCTAAGGGACAAGGCCACAGTAGGGAGTTACCCCTGAACAATGTATTCCCACAATTTTGCCACAGCATCAATCACTCTGTGACAATTTAAAATAACATTGTATTTCATGAACTGATTAGTAATTTCCCAAATTGGCCAATCACTATGAGGGGTGGCATCCCAAGGGAAGAAACACAACCTGAAAGTGGGTGGTAAGGTTGCCAAGAGAGTGAATCTTTTACCAATATGCATGCCTTCAGGATGAGGACCACCTCTATGTGGAGATAGATAGAAGTTTTAGTTCATGATTTTTCCATTTTTGATTTGATTTTTTTTTATTTGATTTTTGATAAATATGCCTCCATGTGTTGATGCCCAGAAGCTTCTTCCTGTGAAGTCTAATTGCTGGAATTGGGGAGTATTTCTATAACCTGTAAATGTTATTCTGGGCACTGACTGCATTACCAGGTGTAGAACTGCAGGTTTCTGCTGCCCTCTGGAGGCCGTTTGTGGTCTGTGCAGCTAGACAATTAAAGCTGATGCTACAAATTCTGTTAGATGATAAAGTTTATAAAACTTATAAAAAGTGGTTTGTAATACACATTTTTTTATCGAGTTATGATAAGTGACCCCACTAAAGACTAATTATATGGATATATTTTACAAGATAATTATAGCTCTTTTGTATTATATTGATATAATTTGCCAAATATAAAACCTCTGAAAAGCAGCACATAATCTTCCTGAAACTGAAAGGAAGGATTGCAGAATAATGTCTCAGTAACGGGAAGGGACAGTCCTCTAATGATGATCAATGATGATCAATTAACCAACCCCGTCAGTTTGGGAATGCCGAAAGGGCCAAGATCAGTACTAAACTCAAGCAATGTTTCATGAAGGGAAATGGATCTAGCCTGCTGAGCCACAAACTTGTGGGAACTGCTTAAAAATTACAGAAAGTAAATCATAATTACAGCTGTATCCTATAAAAAAGAATAATATAAAAACACAATTGTTGGGAGGCATCTCTTCTGCTAATCTGTAAAGCCAGTGCCTTGGAAGGAGATTACTTGCAATCTATGTATTTGTATCCTAATGCTAATGTCTAATGGAGCAATTTAGCCGCCTGTGATAGATCTCTGTTACTGCGGGCGACTAAATGCTCCGAAATGCATCTCTTTGGCTTTCCAAAGTTGCGCAAAGTTTTCTCCTGCACCACTTCGGAAAGCCATAACGATGTATAGGCCTTTCCACCGGCGACCCCTATTGTTGCTGGTGGAAAGGCATTTCGGAGAGGTTAATCGGCTGCGGTAGCAGAGATATATCATCAGCGACTAACTCACCATACACTATTATTATGGTACATAGAAGGTACTAGAATAGTATGTGCATATCAAGTATTCAGTTGCATTCCCATTACACTGCAAATGTTAATTACACATAACACAAGATTTAAAGACATGCTTGAAGGTATTTTTGGGGGTAAATTGCAACATTGCACTGTGGGTTAACAGTAGGCATATTTATCCATATTGTTTTTTATTACAAACCCTCAAAAATGGGCAAGATATTTATTTGAAAAGTAGTCATTTGGAGAAGTAATTTAAGAAGAAGTAAAGTTAAAATCACTGGGGGGTACCAAATATTAAACTCTACCCCCCAGTGATTATAATAGCATACCTGATACCATGTGCTCATTAGCAGAAAACTGCTCTGGCTTGGGGTACTTTTGTGTGAGAACCACAGAGCGATCATCTTTTTCTGCTTCTTTATTATTTGATGGCCCGGGGCTGACACATGCACAGTAGAGAGAAAAATGCAGCTTTTTGCTTAAAGTTCAGCTTTACATTCTACTCCACATATGCACCCAGCACGAAGTAAAAATAGAAGAAGGTTGCTCCATGGTGCTTATACAGAAATACCTTGGCCAGTGCAGCTTTCTGCTAACAGGAACTCCTGCCCAGGGTACCAGGTAAGTGATTATAATTACCAAAGGGTGCCCAACATATGGTACCCCCCGTGATTGTTACTTTCCTGCCCAAGGATCACATACACTTCTGTCTAGAGACTGCTCACCCTGCCCAAGGATCACATACACTGCTGTCTAGAGACTGCTCACACTGCCCAAGGATCACATATAAAGCTGTCTAGAGACTGCTCACGCTGCCCAAGGATCACATACACTGCTGTCCAGAGACTGCTCACGCTGCCCAAGGATCACATACACTGCTGTCCAGAGACTGCTCACGCTGCCCAAGGATCACATACACTGCTGTCTAGAGACTGCTCACGCTGCCCAAGGATCACATTCACTGCTGTCTAGAGACTGCTCATCAGCACTGCTCGCTAACTGTCCTATCTGGCAGGTATTCCTTAGGGACTCATAGCAGGTTACTATCTCATTATTTAGCCCTGTATATTATCTGAAAGGAATTAACTCCCCAGCCTATTTGTGTAAATTGGGTGAAAACACAACACATAGAAACCTATAAAAGTGTTTAGGCCAGAACTACATGGCACTACATAAGCAGAGAACATTTAGGTTACTGCTATGTAGAAACCCATACAGAACTGAAAACATTGTCCTGTTTCAGTGATCATTAGACAAATACATACTAATATTATTTAGAAAAAACAAGGAAAAGCCCCTAAATGGATTATTTTAGAACGAAAAAATACAATTTAATCCAATGAAAGAAAACTTAATTCTGAGTGATGCAATATACATTCATTAAAACTGTCAGTGGTTTTGAAGTCATTTGTGGTTATCATTGATGAAGCAGTGTCTGCCTCTCCCTTGCTACTCTCTGCACTGCTGGTTCTCACTATGAAAACATTTTAGCAGAAGGTGGCTGAATAACATACCTGTGATAAAGCATGCAGGACTTTGTGGGAAATGGAGGTGAGATAAAATCTGACTTTTTCACTTTTTTAAGAGTAAAACTTCAGACAAATAGTGCTGTCAGCTGCAGTTATATTTATAAAGAACTTCAAAACCACTAAAAAGTTTTAATTGACATCTCTGTAGGAAAGTTGCTTGAAATTAAGTTTTCTTTCAATAGACAGAATGTTATCTTTGGATTTACGGCACCTATTAAGGATCTCTGAACCAGACCATTGCTGAGAGATTGACCCGTAACCTTATTATTAACCGGAAACCCGTTATCCAGAAAGCTCCAAATTACGGAAAGCCCATCTCCCATAGACTCCATTTTAATCAAATAATGTAGAATTTTAAAATTGATTTCCTATTTCACTGTATTAATAAAACAGTACCTTATATTTGATCCCAACTAAGATATAATTAATCCTTATTGGCAGAAAAACTATCCTATTGGGTTTAATGAATGTTTTAGTGATTTTTTCTTAGACTTACGGTATGCAGATCCAAATTTCGGAAAAACCTCTTATCCGGAATACCCTTGGTCCTGAGCATTCTGGATAATGGGTCCGATATCTGTACTCCAATACGTTTGTATTTTCCCATTAAAAAGCCCCTAATGAACATTTACTTACTTCCACTGCTCATTACATCCTTCTGAGTGGATATGGTGATTGGATGTTCCTCTTTATCTTCGCTTCTGCAGAGACTGCCGATCTTGTGCGCCACATAGCTGCAGGCTGGGAAGGAAATATCTTGTCAGTCTTTGCCTTAAGTCTGATTTTTGTAAACAGACACATTGGAAATATTTCATATTCAATGGCAAGCGTTACAGACTAAAGACTAGTCTTTGGCGTAGCTAGAAGTTGCTGGGCCACACAGCAAACCATATAAGTGCCCTCTCTAATTGTTATTGTTTGTTGCCTGTACCTTTGTGCATTCATGTTCTGCCTCTGAAAAGAACATTATTACATAGCTTTGCACTTTGCGACGGTGACATGTATGTATGTATAGCTTTATTTATAAAGCACCACAAGGGTACGCAGCGCTATACAAACTTACAATATACAAAATAAATACAATACATAAGTATAAATACACAGGCAGGAGTGTCATGTGGTATGAGACACAGTAGGAAGGAGGTTCCTGCCCCGGAGAGTTTACATTCTAAGCAGAGCTTACATTCTAAGTGACATAGAGTAGATGATGTTTGTTACCAGCAAGCAACAAGGGCTACTTACCCTTATTAGTATAAAAACATAGCCATATACTATTGGGCCTGACAGCATAATACTTTTAGTCCCACTTTAAGCTTTGGGCACAGTGTCAGACTGGGGGGTGGAGGGCCCACCTGGGTTGCCGCCCTAGGGGCTCCGTACCCCTCCAAGGTGCCCCCCGCTGGCCGCATCCTCTGCCACGCCCCCCAACCCCCTGGAGAAGCACCCACCCGACGTCCTCCCATGAGTGCATGTAAGTGAGGACATTGGTGGCCAGGGGAAGCAGCAACAGAGATCAGATCTAGACCACCGGGCGGCCCACCAGGAGTGGGGCCCACTGGCCCAGTCCGACCCTGTTTGGGCATAAAACATATGTCATAAAACTACTTATCTGATGGTTTCCTACTATCCTCGCTTGAGCCACAGGGCCTGCAGCCTCTATAGTTACACCTTTGTGCAGATTCATTATTTATTAATAAGCTGTGTGTAACTAAATGCTGCATGTTAGATTAACAACAACAAAAACCTTAAAATATTGACGCTCTATAGATAATAGTAAATAGAATAAGACAGACAAGTTTAATTTTAGTGGTTGTACTGTTTGTATAAGTAGGTAAAAAAAGATACAAAATAGAGTCTCACTCCTAAAATAGGGTGGCATCGCACTTCACAAAGAAATGACATTTTTCGTGTCCCTTACCTTTGATAATTACTCAGACCATCTTAACGACCCCTTTCTCTTGCTCCCCAGATTAACAGATACGATACGATGAAGCTGTGGGATTCAGCAGAGTCTCAGCTCTAAGCTGTCAGGTTTGTTCTTATGGGAGTCAGGTATCAGCTGGCCGTGGGCGGGAGCAGAATGGAAAACAAGAAGCGCAGTTAATAAGCAGTTTGTTCCCCAGGTACAATAACATCATCATATTTACTATGTACAGTCAAGGGATAAGGGTTTATCTTTAGCACATGCGTCGTAAAGGGAATTGTCCTTTTCTGCAATTTCATGGTGACTAGAAATATTTTTAGCATTGTCATACACAGGAAAATTGCATGCATTTCTAGAAGCAGAAACTTCTCTTTCCATACACTTACCCAGGACATATTAAAAGTAGAATAAAAGTAATTAAGAATATTTCAGTAGTGCTGCACCGTGCACCGTTTCAACAAATATCCAGTCTTCCACCAAAAAATTCGGTGAATTAAAACTCTAATTTGCATATTTAGATTTGAAGGGAAGTCCCTCCCAAACTGGTTTAAAGTCGCATGACATTAAAGGAAAACCATACCCCCAAACAATGTAGGTCTCTATAATAATATACTGCATTGACAAGCTCATATGTAAACCTGCTTCATCTAAATAAACCATTTTCATAAAAATATACTTTTTTAGTAGTATGTGCCATTGGGTAATCCTAAATAGAAAATAGCCATTTTAAGAATTAAGGGCCTCCCCCTGGGATCATAGGGTTCACAGTGCCCACAAACAAGCCAAGGCACACATACATGCTAGGCCCCATCAGCCAATGAATGGGCAGAGTTCTGCCTTTCGCTTCCACACTACTTCCTGTTACAGTCAGAGCTGCATTATTTCCTGTCATGTGATCTCTGAGGGGGCACACAGCCCATCACTAAATGGCGGCTCAGAGGAAAGGATATAAAAGGGCGATATTTACGGATATACAGTGACTTGCAAAAGTATTCAGCCCCCTTGAACTTTTCCACATTTTGTCACATTACAGCCACAAACATGAATCAATTTTATTGGAATTCCACGTGAAAGACCAAACATTTTTTACAAATAAATAACTGCAAAGTGGGGTGTGCGTAATTATTCAGCCCCCTGAGTCAATACTTTGTAGAAGCACCTTTTGCTGCAATTACAGCTGCCAGTCTTTTAGGGTATGTCTCTACCAGCTTTGCACATCTACAGACTGAAATCCTTGCCCATTCTTCTTTGCAAAACAGCTCCAGCTCAGTCAGATTAGATGGACAGCGTTTGTGAACAGCAGTTTTCAGATCTTGCCACAGATTCTCCATTGGATTTAGATCTGGACTTTGACTGGGCCATTCTAACACATGGATATGTTTTGTTTTAAACCATTCCATTGTTGCCCTGGCTTTATGTTTAGAGTCGTTGTCCTGCTGGAAGGTGAACCTCCGCCCCAGTCTCAAGTCTTTTGCAGACTCCAAGAGGTTTTCTTCCAAGATTGCCCTGTATTTGGCTCCATCCATCTTCCCATCAACTCTGACCAGCTTCCCTGTCCCTGCTGAAGAGAAGCACCCCCAGAGCATGATGCTGCCACCACCATATGTGACAGTGGGGATGGTGTGTTCAGAGTGATGTGCAGTGTTAGTTTTCTGCCACACATAGCGTTTTGCATTTTGGCCAAAAAGTTCCATTTTGGTCTCATCTGACCAGAGCACCTTCTTCCACATGTTTGCTGTGTCCCCCACATGGCTTGTGGCAAACTGCAAACGGGACTTCTTATGGTTTTCTGTTAACAATGGCTTTCTTCTTGCCACTCTTCCATAAAGGCCAACTATGTGCAGTGCACGACTAATAATTGTCCTATGGACAGATTCCCCCACCTGAGCTGTAGATCTCTGCAGCTCCCCCAGAGTCACCATGGGCCTCTTGGCTGCATTTCTGATCAGCGCTCTCCTTGTTCGGCCTGTGAGGGGGCTGAATAATTACGCACACCCCAGTTTGCAGTTATTTATTTGTAAAAAATGTTTGGAATCATGTATGATTTTCGTTCCACTTCTCACGTGTACACCACTTTGTATTGGTCTTTCACGTGGCTGTAATGTGACAAAATATGGAAAAGTTCAGGGGGGCCGAATACTTTTGCAAGCCACTGTATGTTCCATTATGGCAGGATTCTTTAATAGGTCACTTAACATAATATTAACGATCTGTTGGTTACGTATTCATTCTAGGGGTTTAGTTTTCCTTTAAGTAGTTAGATTTGGTTCGACTAAGAACAGAGAATTCTGCCACATCCTGCAAAACTGTACTGGGATTTGGCCAAATTTCACATCCCATCCCATCCCATCATTGCTTTCTATTTCACACAGTTTCAAGGGGAAGTTAATCCCATCATTGTTTTCACATAGTTCTAAGTGAAACTTAAACACATTATTGTTTTCCAAGAATGAGTGCCAATGGTCCTAAAATGGCCGCTGGAACACTTTATGTTTGGGAACAATAAAGATGAATTTTTTGGCTCGAAAGATAGTGATTTTTGGACAATAAACTCATATTTTCATTCGTCATTCTAGCTTTAGTAAATCTGCCCCTTAGTGAAGAATGTTATGGCTGCAGCTATATGTCTTCACCTTTACAAAGTACCAGTAAGGGGCTAAAGGGTATGGAGATTCTCAGTTTTGAACTAAGGCTGGCCAAGCAGGAATTTTACACTGCAGAAGAGGGTCTTAAGGGGTGATATGATAACTATGTATAAATATATAAGGGGATCATATAGAAATGCTTTACTCACCAGTTGGTGCTTGCAGCAGACATGAGAACAATAATTCTGATTTGAAAAAAGGAGGTATAAGGCATAAAAAGTGAGAGTTGTGACATGTCACATAGCACATGAGAAAATACAGGGATACAGGAATAATCCCTAAAATAATAAAGATGATCTAGAGCAGTGATCCCCAACCAGTGCCTCAGGAACAACACGTTGCTCCCCAACCCCTTGGATGTTGCTCCCAGTGGCCTCAAAGTAGGGGCTTACTTTTGAATTCCTGGCTTTTGGGCAAGTTTTGGCTGCCAAACAGAGCCTTCTATAGGCTGCCAGTCCATATAGGGGGCTACCAAATAGCCAATCACAGCCCTTATTTGGCACCCTTATGAACATTTTTCATGCTTGTGTTGCTTCTCAACTCTTTTTACATTTGGCTCACAGGTAAAAAAGGTTGGGGATCCCTGATCTAGAGACTTGGTCAAGTCACTGTTGGGAAGGATTTTTTTTTCCCCTTAGGAAACCTGGAGAGACTTTAGAGATATTTTTGATTTTGTCTTTCTCTGAACCAGCTAGCAGTTAGGCAGGTTTAATTTAAAAAGAAAAGGTTGAACTTGATGGATATCTTTTTTTTTTCAACCTCAGTTATTATCTATGTGTGAGTATTACCGTGATACAGCAATTTAGGGATCTCTGGCACACGTCTAGTTAAGACTGGAATGTAGAATGCTTGTTTTAGTAATCTAATTGTGTTTATTATTAACTCAGGGAGTTGTCTAAATTTCATCCAATTTTATCATTAAGTCACATAGGTAGTTATTTACTAGACAGCCAGATCAATCACATCATTCATGAAAATAACAGAGATATTGAGGTGAACTTGAAATCTACTCACCTACTTAGTATTATGACACGAATACACTCTCTTTATAGGGGTCGTAAAACTTTATAATATTGATTAGAGTGAACACCAACAGCAGGATATATTACATAAACTCTAGCTCTATATATGCTTTTATATCTGATGGGGCAAGAGCCATTCATTACTTGGCACAGAACCCTAATTGGCAGATTTACAGGTTCAAGTCTGGAAATTCTGTCAGGAAAAGTCCAAATTGAATTTTCCCAAATATTTTTTCTCTGATTACAATGAAATCTTTGTGAAGTGATTCAATTAACTACAATGTTTTTGAGGAAAGTCTCAAGACAATTAACGCTGTGAATTTATATCCATTATAGTCATTGGGGAAACACCTCATAAATGAAATGCAATTATCATCCAAAATATGCTTGGGCTTGGGTACTTTCATTTTGAGAACAAGTAGAAAACATTCCACAGCAATTCCATTCACTTTTATTACTGCCAAATATTTCCTGGAAGGCAGACAATCAAAATAAGAATGATTTTTATCTTCATAAGATAAAAGCATGTTTATGCTATAAAAAGAAAACTTATCTACTATCTACTGAATGGTAGTGTGTTAGGGGGTATCCTTAATGGAGAAGGATCTAGGGGTTTTTGTTGATAACAAGTTGTCTAATTCCGGGCAGTGTCATTCTGTGGCTACTAAAGCAAATAAAGTGCTGTCTTGTATAAAAAAGGGCATTGACTCAAGGGATGAGAACATAATTTTGCCCCTTTATAGGTCCCTGGTAAGGCCTCACCTTGAGTATGCAGTGCAGTTTTGGGCTCCAGTCCTTAAGAAGGATATTAATGAGCTGGAGAGAGTGCAGACACTGCAACTAAACTGGTAAGGGCTCTGGCACACGGGGGAGATTAGTCGCCCGCGAACAGGGAGTTTTGTCGCGGGTGACTAATCTCCCCTGTGTGCCAGAGCCCTAAAGGGGATGGAAGAGTTAAACTATGAGGTTAGACTGTCGAGGTTGAGGATGTTTTCTCTGGAAAAGAGGCGCTTGCGAGGGGACATGATTACTCTGTACAAGTACATTAGAGGGGATTATAGGCAGATGGGGGATGTTCTTTTTTCCCATAAAAACAATCAACGCACCAGAGGTCACCCCTTTAGATTAGAGGAACTGAGCTTCCATTTGAAGCAGCGTAGGTGTTTTTTTCACGGTGAGGGCAGTGAGGTTGTGGAATGCCCTTCCTAGTGATGTGGTAATGGCAGATTCTGTTAATGCCTTTAAGAGGGGCCTGGATGAGTTCTTGTGTGAGTGTATAGATTGGTAGGTGGGGGTTAGGTGTGATGGGTTTACTCGGAAGGGTTGAACTTGATGGACACTGGTCTTTTTTCAACCCTATGTAACTATGTAACTATATGTAACTATAAATTGTCAATCAATATGGGGGATGGGTGCACCAGATTTAGGTTGCCATTTGGTGTTTCAGGGTGAGGAAGGATTTATCCTTCAACTACAGGTATGGAACCTGTTATCCAAAATGCTCAAGACCTGGGGTTTTCCGCATAAGGGATCTTTCCGTAATTTGGATCTCCAGTAGTAGTTGGGATCAAGTACAAGGTTCTGTTTTATTATTACAGAGAAAAAGGAAATCATTTTTAAAAATTTGAATTATTTGCTTATAATGGAGTCTATGGGACATGGCCTTTCCGTAATTCGGAACTTTCTGGATAACGGGTTTCCGGTTAAGGGATCCCATACCTGTACTAAGTATCTTAATAAAAAATTCGGCCCGCGAATTACCCTGTGTTTTAGATTTCAGCCCCCTTATGTGATTGAGTTTGATATCCCTGCAGTAGAGGTTAAGATTCCATACATGTATTTTTTTATACTAATGGACATATAGTATTTCTCAACAGGAATATTTCAGCCAGTGGTGAAATGCCCCATATACATTTCCTGTCAATGAAAACTACCAGTCATTACTCGTGAATTAAAAATATTTTCATTTTCCAATGACAAGAGACACTGTGGAATATTACCAATTTCTCCACTTGCTGAAATGCTGCACTCGCCATTAGCTTTGGGTACATATTGTGCTTTCTCTACTGAAGCAAAAAATCTAGCAAACACCTGTACTGCTCAGTTCTAAAGCCATTGGTTTCAATGCCTCTCATTACACACTAGTAGTTCATTTTAACCTGTAAACAATCAAGTATGAATTTTTCAGCCCAAAATGCACTCTCTGTGCACAGTGACAGGTAAATGCCATTCAGTTGAATGGTATTAGACATACAGTAAGCAGAATTGGCATTTGATTAATTGCCTGAGGTAGAACAAACACGCTACTGCTGCTGCTCTATGCTATGTGTGACATTAGCATTAAAGTTCAGTGGTTTCTTTGGCTAATGTTTAATCTCTCCAGTGTAGAAAATGTAGTCACTATAAATGTACTGTAATTAAACTGATTGTGATCTAGAATGTTCTGTGCCATAAAATAAGAGAAAATTAAAATGCTGAGGGTGATAATAAATTGTGGCAGAAAAATACACTAGAGAAAATCCCAAAGCTTGGCTACAAGATATTGTTTCATTTAATATTTTAAAAAACAATCCTTTTGCTTAAAAAGGGGCAGCAAGGTGGCTCAGTGGGTAGCACCTCTGCCTTGCAGCACTGGGATGCTATTTGCAAGGAGTTTGTATGTTTTTCCCATATCTGTATGTTTTTCCTCTGGGTACTCCAGTTTCCTTACACACTCTAAAAACATAGAAGCAGGTGAATTGCCTTCTGAGTAAATTGACCATAGTGTGCAGGAATGTATTGTGACCCTAGATTGTAAGCTTCTCTGGACAGGGAATGATGAATAATCTGTGTAAAGCCCTGTGGAAATGTGTCAGTGCTATATAAATAAGGGGAAATAAATGAATAAGTAAAATGGGGTCTATTGCATGGGCGTGCACAGAAGGGGGCAAGAGGGGGCACTTGCCCCCCCCTGGAAAAGTAGCAAAAAAAATGGGGAGAAGAATTTTTTTTTTTAGTTGTAACATTATTTATATCCCCACCTTGGCCATTATAAAACCGCCGCCCAAACCCCCCTCTAAAGGTCCCAGGAACTGAACGCAGGCACCACCTTCCCACCCTTCCCTATACTGGAGCGGCGCTTACCTCCGTGCGCCCATGACACGCATGCGTATTGGGCACGCCCCCCCTACGCATGCGTGTCTTTGAAACACAAGGCGCCAGAAGGCGCAGAAGGCGCTTGGGTGCGGCGGCGGTCGGTTGTGCTGTGGGCTGGCTGAGTGAGCAGGACTGCTGGCCTTGGCTGACTGGCACCTGGGACTGGGATTTCGAGGCACTGCTGCTGCTGACAGGTACAGTTGCTGGGGGCGCAATATGAGGGGGGCTTGGCTGCTGGCACAGTACAGATGGGGTGGCAATATGAGGGGGACTTGGCTGCTGGCACAGTACAGATGGGGGGCAATATGAGGGGGGCTTGGCTGCTGGCACAGTACATATGGGCGCAATATGAGGGGGGCTTGGCTGCTGGCACAGTACAGATGGGGGCAATATGAGGGGGGCTTGGCTGCTGGCACAGTACAGATGGGGGGCAATATGAGGGGGGCTTGGCTGCTGGCACAGTACAGATGGGGGGCAATATGAGGGGGGCTTGGCTGCTGGCACAGTACAGATGGGGGGCAATATGAGGGGGGCTTGGCTGCTGGCACAGTACAGATGGGGGGCAATATGAGGGGGGCTTGGCTGCTGGCACAGTACAGATGGGGGGCAATATGAGGGGGGCTTGGCTGCTGGCACAGTACAGATGGGGGGGCAATATGAGGGGGGCTTGGCTGCTGGCACAGTACAGATGGGGGGCAATATGAGGGGGGCTTGGCTGCTGGTACAGTACATATGGGGGCAATATGAGGGGGGCTTGGCTGCTGGTACAGTACATATGGGGGCAATATGAGGGGGGCTTGGCTGCTGGTACAGTACATATGGGGGCAATATGAGGGGGGCTCGGCTGCTGGTACAGTACATATGGGGGCAATATGAGGGGGGCTTGGCTGCTGGTACAGTACATATGGGGGCAATATGAGGGGGGCTTGGCTGCTGGTACAGTACATATGGGGGCAATATGAGGGGGGCTTGGCTGCTGGTACAGTACATATGGGGGCAATATGAGGGGGGCTTGGCTGCTGGTACAGTACATATGGGGGCAATATGAGGGGGGCTTGGCTGCTGGTACAGTACATATGGGGGCAATATGAGGGGGGCTTGGCTGCTGGTACAGTACATATGGGGGCAATATGAGGGGGGCTTGGCTGCTGGTACAGTACAGATGGGGGGGCAATATGAGGGGGGCTTGGCTGCTGGCACAGTACAGATGGGGGGCAATATGAGGGGGACTTGGCTGCTGGTACAGTACATATGGGGGCAATATGAGGGGGGCTTGGCTGCTGGTACAGTACAGATGGGGGGGCAATATGAGGGGGGCTTGGCTGCTGGCACAGTACAGATGCTGGGGCCTGGGGGCGCAATATGAGGGGTGGCTTGGCTGCTGGCACAGTACATATGGGGGCAATATGAGGGGGGCTTGGCTGCTGGCACAGTACAGATGGGGGCAATATGTTGGGTGCTGGCACAAATACATGGGGGCAATATGATGGCTGTTGGCACTGGTACATGGGGGCAATTGGGGGCTTTTTTATGTGGCATGATAATTTTGATCCATCTAATGTGTGTTTCTGAGTACTGAATTATGTGAATAGTAGGTAGCTGAGTAGAGCAGAGTAGTTGTAAAAGGCACTAACAGTTGTAAATGTATTCATTAATTAAAATATATTTAATTACAATTGTATATTTTTACATACAGACACACGTAAACTAGTATCATCCTGCAAAAAAAAAAAAAAAAAAAAATATATATATATATATTTGTCTGTTGCAGGATGATGCTAGCTTACTTGACCCCCCTTGGAAAATTTTCTGCGGACGCCCATGGTCTATTGTAGACGGCCTTACTAGAATTCAAAGTATTCTGGATACTGGGTTTCCACAAAAGATATCCCATATACAGTATGTACATGCAAAGAGCATTTTCACAGTGCAATGGCTTTATAGCTATCAGGTAGATGGCAGCATAGTGTCACAATTTAGACACATTTCAACAGTTAACAAAAAAGAACCTTAGTTAAAGGTGCATTTACGTACCAGGTACAGTCAGCACAGTGTATTTTCAGACACAATTAACTATGTTTTTTTTTCTCTGTCGTAAAAGCAGCCTACTAGCTTTGCTTTTTTGTAACTGTGTATAACATGTGTATACATGCATAATGGCTCATACAATAAATATCAAATAGCACATAAACAGACCCGTCGTCCTTGATGGCTGGGCCTGGAACAAAATACTGGTATGGGATCCCTTATCCGTAAACCTGTTATCCAGAAAGCTCCGAATTACGGAAAGCCCGTCTCCCATAGACACTATTTTAATCAAATAATTCAGAATTGTAAAACTGATTTCCTTTTTCTCTGTAGTAATAAAACAGTACCTTGTAATTGATCCCAGCTATGATATAATTAATCAATGTTGGATGCAAAACAATCCTATTGGGTTTAATTAATGTTTTATTGATTTATGGAAATACAAATTACAGAAAGACCCCTAATCCGGAATACCCTTGGTCCTGAGTGTTCTGGAACTTTCGGATCGTACCACGATATTTTCGTACAACCACGATGCAATCCAAAATTTTTGTATCTAATACAATTTTTTCCCACTCATACTTCTTGAAGTCCGAAATTCAGACTTTCATAAAGAAGCCCCTATATGTCAATACTCTGATCTCACTAATTTATAAGTGATATTAATATTATTTATATTTTTTTATTATTTATATATTTATACTTCACAAGTATTACAAGATACATATATATATATATATTTTTACACTTTGTGTCATTCCACTGACTGTGTTCAGCATTTGCCTGTGCCAAAATGAGTACAAACTAAATGAACTTACTGGGCTGCACTACTTGGAAGCTCAGGGGAACGTAGGCAAAAACATGTGTAAGGACCCTTAGCTATAGAAACCCTGACCAGCTTCGCCATGAAACTCAAGTATGGATTTTGCCTGCTTTAGATATCAGGTGTCCCATAAGCCGACTGACCAAAGGGAAGCCTGCTGTCCAATTATAACTAATTATTATTTTCTTGTTTTATTTTTTAGTAACTGGGTTCTTGAGTTAATAGAACTATTTTTTAAAAATCCTATTAAATCTGCATCCATTCAGTTTACAGTACAGGTATGGGATCTCTTATCCAGAAACCCATTATCCAGAAAGTTCCGAATTACAAAAAGCCCATCTCCCATAGACTCGATTATAAACTGATAATTTATATTTTTAAAAATGATTTCCTTTTTCTCTGTAATAATAAAACAGTACCTTATACTTGATGCCTAAGCCTATTGGGTTTATTCAATATTTAAATGATTTTTAGCAGACTTAAGTTATGGAGATCCAAATTACGGAAAGATCCCTTATCCGGAAAATCCCAGGTCTCAAGCATTCTGGATAACAGGTCTCATACCTGTATAACCTATAGGAGCTGCCAAACCACAAAAGACACTCTGTGGCATGAATGAAATAAAGTAAAAAAAAAGTTACTTAAAAAAATGAAGAAAATAATAATTGGTTATTCTTCTAACTCTTTGCAGCTTTCAAATGGGGGTCACTGACCCTGGTAGCCAAAAAAACTATTGCTCTGTGAGGCTACAATTTTATTATTATTATTATTACATTTTATAACTTGTTTTTCTATTCATATCCTCTCCTATTAATTTACCATCCTCTCATTCAAACCGCTCCCTGGTTGCTAAGGTAATTTGGACCCTAGCAACCAAACATTGCTAAAATACCAAACTGCAGAGCTGCTGAACAAAAAGTGAAATAACTACAAATAATGAAAAATGAAGACCAATTGCAAACTGTCTCAGAATATTACTCTCTGCATCACACTAAAAGTTAACTCAAAGGTGAACAACCCCTTTAATATATGGATGATGTTACTGCAATTAAGGAAGTCCTTTACTGGGTGAACAATATGAACATTTTCCTTAGGTTCTAAAATGGCTGAAGTCATAGCCTTAGAATACCTCTTGGAATTATAGGTATATTCCGATTCCTAATGAGAGGTAATTAAGTGTGGGATAGGAAATTACATAGTGAAGTCTACAGAAAAAATAGAAGGAACTGTTGTGTAATTTGGCAGGTACCATTAGAAATATTATAATCATATACCAGGCCAAAAGCCTCATTAATTGCATTAGGAAGTGATTCAGCACAAGCATGCTCCAGGCCAGTTGCCTAAATCATTTCCATGTACTAAATAAATAACTCCATTGTGTGGAAAACATTGGCTACTTACTATAATTACAACATAGAAAGCTCTATTCTCACTGAGAAATATGTTGGTAGCACATGAGTTAGTGATTGTCATAAGTGACAGATATTTGTTAAACCCCCACCGCCAGATTATGTTTTTAATTCAAATTTTGTATTGACATTCTAAGTTTTATAACAAGGTATACAATATAATTGTAGGGACCCATGGGTTTAAGCTCCCTATGGCTTTAAATCCTACCTCTTCACATCTTTACTGTTATTGGGCAAAAGCCCTTGTACTCAGGTTACAGTTATGAAACTATACCTTATTGGTTTAGTCTGGTTGTCTACGCCCCCTGCAGACTGATATAGTGTCTAGCAAGGAGGTGTGACTTCCTGTTTGGCTGCCTCTTCTTCTCAGTGCAAGGGTCCACTGGGAGCAAAAACAGGCCCCAGTAAAGCCATTTTACCCCAGAGGACACCATCCCTGTGGAGAAGTTCGGGACAGGGCCCCGCGAACGAGGTTTTAGTAAGCACAGCAGATTTGTCATAGCACTTTCTAGGAAAGTGAAGTAGTCAGCACCTAGTAAGAAAGGGCCTATGATTAAGTGCCTCAATAGGGCACGAAACGCGTTAGGCGTTCATTGTTTTAAAAACATGAAGAAATAAATTTTGGATTTTAGCAGTCTTCACGTGTCCGGAGTGCTTTACGTTCCATATGCTAACTTTGGAGATTTTCCCCTTCAGCTGCGGGTTCGGGGCCTTGAGCACCCGGACCACCATCGGCATGTGGTGAGCTATTCTCTGATTCCTCAGTTTTTTATACGGTTTGAGCAACATATATTGTGTGATTTTCTGAACCATAGTGTCAGACCCGGGGTTTGAACACCCGGGTCCAACTTGATATTGGGTATTATTTGCTTATTTTACATAAATTTATTGTCTGGGAATCCTTTTGGGGTTTGCTTGCGTTGCATTCCTCTCTTTTTCAATAGTAAGAAAGGGCAGTCTAATAGCCCCATCAAAGGAGAGATTAGATCTGGGAGTATTGGGGACCGCATCGGCTTGCCGCGTGTAGAATTCACCTACATGCCTCCCCAATATTGCCCACCCGTAGGTGGGGATATCGGGTGAAGATCTGCTTGCTTGGCGACATCGCCAAGCGAGCGGATCTGCCCGTGTATGGCCAGCTTTAGTGTAGGGCCATGGAGTAGAGATAGTGACAGGCCAGAATAAACCCTGATCCCTACTCACCTGGAGGACTCATATGCTAGAGGTTATCAACCTGAAGGAGCAGATATCTACCCAGACTACCTCCACAGGGGTATTGGCTGACAGGTGTATTTACCCTGCCCAGACTCTACCAAGAGGTGGGATAAACCGGTGTACATCCTCTCTTCTTGCTCAGAGTGTACTTTATTGTACCATCTACCTCTGATTGTGTGAGTGTATGATAACCCTGCTTTGCATTGTCTCTGACAATAAACTAGTTAAACTGCAAGAACCTCTCTGGCGTCCATATTTACTGCACCTGCATTACACAGCTACAGTAAGTTGTAGTTCAACTACACCCTCAGCTCCGTTCAGGTCTCTTCCACCTAAGCGAAGGCCCATCCTAAGAAAGAGAGTCGCATATAACACATGCTCTCATATCACTACTACCATCCCATAGCCAAACAATCATATGGGTGCAAAAAATGGGTGAAATTAGCAAAACCAATAAACTTCTTTACCACAATAAGGAACAGGCCATTAAAGAATAGTTCCATCATCCCCCTATCCATAGAAACCCTCTTTAGGCAAAATCTAAACACCCAAGAGTTAAATGTTAGATGTCTCAAAGGAACACTTTTTTCAATTTGGAGTATAAATGGTTCTGCCCAAGACAAGCAGTACTTCAACAGATACCTGTTCTTAACCGTTTTAAAAATTCAGCTCACTAACATCAATACATGGTCATGAGGAACCATCTTTCTTTTTAACAAATAAGACAGGGGCACCGGCTGGAGATGGGAAATGACACATAAACCCTTCTCAAGATTCTCTTTTAAGTAGTTCTTTGAGTTCAGGCTGTGAAAGGTTAAAAAAAACCCTCCCTTGGGGAATTTTAGCATTGGGAATCAGATCAATAGGGAAATCATAAGGACAAAGAGGGTGACGTGTATCAGCCTTTTTATATTAAATAGATCTGAAAAATCATAAGACGCAGGAAGCATAGTAAGTATAGGAACGGATACAGGAGGGGGCAGAATGTTATTTGGTTCACATGAATTATTATTTATGTTATGGGATTGGAAAAGATAGAGACCTCTCAACCAAGGTAATCTTGGGATTTTTGTTCAGTATCCAAGGAAACCCAAGGATAATGAAGAGACTGGAGAGAAGAGTCTTTAGCCACCTTGACGGATAAAGGATAAAGCATGGGATCAGTAGAAAAAGGTATTCTCTCAATCAGGGCTGTTCCCTCAACCCTGTGACTGCCATGGCATAATAAGATAGCTACAGTTAGATATTTCAGGTGTGGGAGAGGAAAGGTTGAACTACAACTCTTAAATAGCAGGGACTGACCCAAGGGAGGACTAGGAAGTATTTCTCAGCTTTTTAAAGCAGGCTGGGTTGACTAACATGTGCATGATCAAGTAGATGGAAGTGCATGTAAAACAAAAAACAAAATCTAGTGCAAAATTTTTTTTTTTTTATATATTAAATTGCTAAGTAGAACAAACACCCAATAGTGCTTAGTGGCTAAAAGGTGTGATAACAGCTCATATGATCCAATGTATATTCTCACCAGACAAAATTGAAATGAAGCAAAAGGATACCCAGGACAGGCTTTGATTGTAGTGGGAGCTGGATCCGCAATGTATATAAAAGCAGAATGGAGATCGAAAATAGTGTAAAAATGTTTAATAACAAATCCCCTGCTAAAATGCAGGCTACTTACAGTGTACAGAAGAATAAAAGCAATATCCAAATAGTTCTAGCTCAATGCATTTCACATGCTGGAGGCACGCTTCCTCAGGAGAAATAAACAGTTTTTCCCCCATTTATTCTCTCTGTCTCTCCATAAGACATAAGGCAATTTTAATGCCAAGCTTGATAAATTCTTCAAAATTATCTGTGGGGTCTGTTCTAGCAAGCTCATTGTTAATATTAACTTCTAACCCATTTCTGAAAACAGATTTATGAGCCCATTAATTCCAAGTGGTGTCAGAATCACATCTTTTAGGGTTAAACTCCACAGGAGCTTCTGTTGAATGGTGTCAGATCGACAAAATGCATTGTTGGAAATCAAATGTAGTTGCATGGATCAAAACATAATGGGACTGACGGAAAAATCTGATGTGTAAACTACATGAAAGAATTTCCCATCCAACATAACATGCTGATATACAGTCTGGTGGTAGGATACCACATAATCTTGTGGTTTTGCATAGTATTGCTCTCTGTAGCATGATTAGATCAGATAAAATCTCACCCACTAAATCTGATCAAAATCTCCCATGCAGTGTAGCCCTTAAAACTTGCCGCATTTTGGCTACAGTATGTTGATCTTGCGACAGACTTAAGCAGATTCAACCATTTAAATAATCTAATAAAGGACTGTGATGCTCCAACAAAGGGGTTGCTCAAGCCATTGCCTCACCCTGAACCAAATTCAAAATGACAAAATGAACCCCACTCTCATGGAATCATCTGGGTAACAAGTGCTTTTTAATTTATATTAAGCAATGACCCCCTGGGAATAGCCCAGTCCCCCTCAGACTTATCTGGAAGGTGCATCTTTGGCCCATAACAGGAGGCCTGCAGCACCCTAGGCTACTTGGCCCTGTAATTGCAGCATTTGAATCTGCAGGTTTTGCACAATTTTCTCCATTGCTACAACCTGCTAAGTTAGCCCATCAAGGGTTGCTCATTCCCAGTGGAATTCAGTGATTATTGGGCCTGAGCAAAATATTACGTACAAAAGTATTGTAAGCTTTCAGATTTATAGGACCCCAGTGACTGCGAACCCAGTGCAAATTAAAGGCAAAAACATTCCTGATTAGGTACGCAAAGTATCCGTAGAACTAATACAATAAACAAAGGATATTTCTGGAAACGCTACCAGAATTAGTACCAGTTTTACACATGAAGGAGAGTGGCTGTGTGTAGCAAACCTCACCTGCGGGCCGGGTCCTTTACTAGAGGACAGAACCAGTAACCAGGCACGAGGCAGAGGCAAGGTCAGAGTATGGGCCAGATCATACACAGAAAGTTAACACAGTACCAAGGGAAATACAAGAGCAAGGCCAGATCGGCCAAGATTCAAACCCAATAGCTGATTAACTGGAACACCCTGACTCCCTACATCTGAATTTTCACTTAATCACACACAGAAACCTATTTGCTCAGGCAATGTGACTGAGTGGGCAGGATCTATAAAAGGCTTTCTCTGAATGCTGATTGGAGGTGGACAAGGAGCCATTAACCCTTACCCTTGCTGGACCAAATTTCTAACATGCAGGTCACTTGTGGTCTTTCTCATATTTCATCCTTTTCTCTCTGAACCCAGGGCTATAAGGGCTTATCTCCTCTCTTCCTTCACAACTATTTGACAATTTGTGATTTCTAAATTCTCCTTCACTGTGTGCACCTTTCTCTGTCCCTTCTTTATTCCACTGTCTTTTTGCCTCTCTCATCTGACACTTGCGGAAACTGAATTACTGTACATATTCCCCATGTGGTTACTGCTGTTCGACTGGCCAGTTTGTCAAACATGCAGTTATATAGGTTGCTCTAGAACTCTCTAACCTTTACCTATAGTTCTTGTATGCATTATTGTAAAATATTAATTAAATATAATGTATAAGTTGATCTATTATAATAAAGCAACATTTATAATTCACAAATAAAAAAGTAATATTTACATCTGCATAATATATATATATATATATATCTATAGAAATATAGATTTGGGTAATTAAATACCATTAAATACCATTGTACCCTTTTTAATACAAGTTAATGTCTTACTGTCCTTTTATAATGTGATTTTTCTTCCTCTTATAATGTGATTTGGCTTAGCATATTATACTTTAGAAATGCTTTAAAATTAGGAAATACAGTGGCTTGCAAAAGTATTCGGCCCACTTTTCCATATTTTGTCACATTACAGCCACAAACATGAATCAATTTTATTGGAATTCCACGTGAAAGACCAATACAAAGTGGTGCAAAACATTTCTTACAAATAAAACATTTTTTACAAATAAATAACTGCAAAGTGGGGTGTGTGCGTAATTATTCAATACTTTGTAGAACCACCTTTTGCTGCAATTCCAGCTGCCAGGCTTTTAGGGTATGTCTCTACCAGCTTTGCACATCTACAGACTGAAATCCTTGCCCATTTTTCTTTGCAAAACAGCTCCAGCTCAGTCAGATTAGATGGACAGCGTTTGTGAACAGCAGTTTTCAGATCTTGCCACAGATTCTCCATTGGATTTAGATCTGGACTTTGACTGGGCCATTCTAACACATGGATATGTTTTGTTTTAAACCATTCCATTGTTGCCCTGGCTTTATGTTTAGGGTCGTTGTCCTGCTGGAAGGTGAACCTCCGCCCCAGTCTCAAGTCTTTTGCAGACTCCAAGAGGTTTTCTTCCAAGATTGCACTGTATTTGGCTCCATCCATCTTCCCATCAACTCTGAGCAGCTTCCCTGTCCCTGCTGAAGAGAAGCACCCCCAGAGCATGATGCTGCCACCACCATATTTGACAGTGGGGATGGTGTGTTCAGAGTGATGTGCAGTGTTAGTTTTCCGCCACACATAGCATTTTGCATTTTGGCCAAAAAGTTCCATTTTGGTCTCATCTGACCAGAGCACCTTCTTCCACATGTTTGCTGTGTCCCCCACATGGCTTGTGGCAAACTGCAAACGGGACTTCTTATGGTTTTCTGTTAACAATGGTTTTCTTCTTGCCACTCTTCCATAAAGGCCAACTTTGTGCAGTGCACGACTAATAGTTGTCCTATGGACAGATTCCCCCACCTGAGCTGTAGATCTCTGCAGCTCGTCCAGAGTCACCATGGGCCTCTTGGCTGCATTTCTGATCAGCGCTCTCCTTGTTCGGCCTGTGAGTTTAGGTGGACGGCCTTGTCTTGGTAGGGTTACAGTTGTGCCATACTCCTTCCATTTCTGAATGATCGCTTGAACAGTGCTCCATGGGATGTTCAAGGCTTTGGAAATCTTTTTGTAGCCTAAGCCTGCTTTAAATTTCTCAATAACTTTATCCCTGACCTGTCTGGTGTGTTCTTTGGACTTCATGGTGTTGTTGCTCCCAATATTCTCTTAGACAACCTCTGAGGCCGTCACAGAGCAGCTGTATTTGTACTGACATTAGATTACACACAGGTGCACTCTATTTAGTCATTAGCACTCATCAGGCAATGTCTATGGGCAACTGACTGCACTCAGACCAAAGGGGGCTGAATAATTACGCACACCCCACTTTGTAGTTATTTATTTGTAAAAAATGTTTGGAATCATGTATGATTTTCGTTCCACTTCTCACGTGTACACCACTTTGTATTGGTCTTTCACGTGGAATTCCAATAAAATTGATTCATGTTTGTGGCTGTAATGTGACAAAATGTGGAAAAGTTCTAGGGGGCCGAATAGTTTTGAAAGCCACTGTAGTACCCTCTCCTTCTGTGAATTTATAACCTTTTTAACGCTAGGTTATGTCTTGCATTAAAGAGGTTATAAAGTCACTTGTTGCTAATAAGAATGAATCTATAATTGTTAACAGACACTTATAGTTATAGTAAACTGCATATTTTTAAATCCCAAGTGGATATCATTTATCATCATTGAATCTTGTTTCAAGCTCAAGATCCTCATTTGTCAGAAATAATCATAAAACCAAGTTTATTACCTACATATGGGGGCTGATTCATCAAGTCCCGAAATGGGAAAAATTCGGATTAAATACGATAATTTCTGATGATTGCAAATATCATGAAAATGCTTACGACAAAATCGTAATAGTCCCGATAATATTGTATTGGCGATCCGAAAGACACGAAATTTTTGTAAACGAAAAAGTTGCGCAAATATATAAGTCACAGAAAATACGCACAGTGCGAACAAATACAAATTTTTTTTATTTCGTACCTGTCGTACTTTAATAAATCAGCCCCATAGTGTAATTTTCAGAACATGTTTTATTATAAAGTGTTAACATATTCTGCAATGGTGTTTAAATATAAAGATACATACAGAAGGTATAGACTCTGGTTCCTGTCTGAAAGCCATTGTTTACATACCTGAAGGGTTATGAGCTATAAATAGGCAGTGTGATTGGGGAATCATAGCAAGGCAGTGAAAATAACTACAAAATAAAATGAGTATAAATAGCATTAAAAATGTAATTTTTGTAATGTTTTCCTCATCTACCCAGACAAATGCAGGCTTGTATAAAAATACATTTGCAAATTTCCCCTGAGTTGACAACACATGATATAGTTTTCACTTGCAATGACAGCATGGAAGAAGGACGTACTTCAATAAACGTGTTGATGTTAAACATTCCTAAAACCTGTATTACCTGTTTGTAATTATCACGAAAGAAGGAAAGTTTGACAGTAGCACGCATTCTAACGAAACACTAAATTGATCCCCACAAGTTTACGCAAAAGTAAATTACGGGACTTACTGACTCAATTGCGTACAGTGAAATGTTTTACGTCTACTTGGTCCCTTTATTGAGCCTTGAAATCTAATATTTCTCCAGTATTGTATAATGTAAATGAAATTAGGAGAATTACAGTTCCACATACAAGCTCAAGCTGTCACTTGACAAGTCGACTATAATGTAGAGTCTGTAATAGAGTCTGTAAATAACCAAACATCCGCAAGTCACATATCAGTTAAAAAAGTCAATATATATGACAAAAGCTGTTTAAAAAGATACACTCATAGTCGTGTTATACTGATTATCTTTTAGTCATTACTGATCCCCAGGGCATAAGTGCTAGAGAACTAGGGGGGAGCAATATCATGCCCCATAGTGCTCATCTAGCAGCGCTTGTGCTCCAGGCAAAGCTGCACTTTAATCTTGTGCCGGAAATCTGGTGCATTAAGCAGAGCAAAGCATCAGGAGGTGCAGGCTGGTTTAGGAATAGGGACAGGGCCCAATAGGAGCCTGAGTCTCCTGCTGCATTCAAACATGCATGTTAGGGGACCGCAGGGGGGACACCTTCACAGGGTCGGACTGTGGGATTCAGAGACCATTGGGGCTTCTGCCTCAGGACCATTGGGGCTTCTGCCCCTGCACCCCCCAAATGGCCCCACCGCTTTCTCACCCCCACCCCCCACTGGAGACCCCAACACCTTCTGACCCTCTCCCCCGAGCGTGCCTAAATGAAACTCACCTGCATTGCGTCAGGGGAGGGAGACCAGCTAACCTGGGTGGTTCCGGTCTGGGGCATGGGGCCCACCGGGTTTTTAACCCAGTGCCCCAAAGGCCCAGTCCAATGCTGCACCTTCATGTCTCCGCAGTCCCCACTCCTGCTCCTCACGAGTAGCCGACCCAAAGCCAGTGCTGTATTAGCTGAGAAAATCATAGGTCTTGGAAATGGCCTGCAACAATTTGCACAGAGCAGAATGCAGAGTACAAAAAAGGGACAATTGCGGTTTTTTTTGCACTTAGCACACTGCATTCACCTTTGCAAAATGACCCCCTTTGTATGCTAAGGAATACATACCCTGGTTATGTATAAACATATCCAGGTACTCTCCAAACTATGCCCAATCTCTCATGTTTTGTTTAAATGATTTCCTATTCTGAAAATGCAATCTGGGCCAATAAACCTGCCACCAAAAGAACAGACTAGTTTGAGTGAGGTTTTATTTCTATTTAACGCTTTTTCTTTTACGCCTTTCCATTTTTATAAGTGTTAGACTTACTCTATGCTAGGGTATTTAACCCTTACAACCAAATACCAGCTTGAAGTGTGAGAGCTGCAAAACAAAAAAGTAGATAAAAATAATGTGAAGACAAAATAAGTTACTAATCTTAGAATTCTGCTATCTACACCATGCTAGAAGTTACACTAGGGGGCACATTTACTAATCCACGAATGTCCGAAAAGCGTCCGAATGCACTTTTTTCGTAATAATCGATTTTTTGCGATTTTTTCGTAAATTGCCACGAATTTTTGGTAGCGTTACGACTTGCGCGAATTGTCGCAACTTTTTCGTAGCCATCGCACCGAGTACGAAAGTTTCGGATTCATTCAAGCTTCAGTATCGTAACTTTCCTTGGGCCAGGTTGGAGCTGCAGAGTGCCATTGAGCCCTATGGGAGACTTTCCTTGGGCCGGGTTGGAGCTGCAGAGTGCCATTGAGCCCTATGGGAGACTTTCCTTGGGCCAGGTTGGAGCTGCAGAGTGCCATTGAGCCCTATGGGAGACTTTCCTTGGGCCAGGTTGGAGCTGCAGAGTGCCATTGAGCCCTATGGGAGACTTTCCTTGGGCCAGGTTGGAGCTGCAGAGTGCCATTGAGCCCTATGGGAGACTTTCCTTGGGCCAGGTTGGAGCTGCAGAGTGCCATTGAGCCCTATGCTATGGGAGACTTTCCTTGGGCCGGGTTGGAGCTGCAGAGTGCCATTGAGCCCTATGGGAGACTTTCCTTGGGCCGGGTTGGAGCTGCAGAGTGCCATTGAGCCCTATGGGAGACTTTCCTTGGGCCGGGTTGGAGCTGCAGAGTGCCATTGAGCCCTATGGGAGACTTTCCTTGGGCCGGGTTGGAGCTGCAGAGTGCCATTGAGCCCTATGGGAGACTTTCCTTGGGCCAGGTTGGAGCTGCAGAGTGCCATTGAGCCCTATGGGAGACTTTCCTTGGGCCGGGTTGGAGCTGCAGAGTGCCATTGAGCCCTATGGGAGACTTTCCTTGGGCCGGGTTGGAGCTGCAGAGTGCCATTGAGCCCTATGGGAGGCTTTCCTTGGGCCGGGTTGGAGCTGCAGAGTGCCATTGAGCCCTATGGGAGACTTTCCTTGGGCCAGGTTGGAGCTGCAGAGTGCCATTGAGCCCTATGGGAGACTTTCCTTGGGCCAGGTTGGAGCTGCAGAGTGCCATTGAGCCCTATGGGAGACTTTCCTTGGGCCGGGTTGGAGCTGCAGAGTGCCATTGAGTCCTATGGGAGGCTTCCAAAATCATGCAAAGTTTGAAAGTTTTGCCCGCTGTTTACGAGCGCTCAATACGAAAAAGTCGCGACAATATACGAGCAAATTGTAAAGGCTACGAAAAAGTTGCGACAATTCGCGCAAGTCGTAACGGCTACGAAAAAGTCGCACCAGCGACAAAAAAATCGCAAAAAATACAAAAAAGTCGCAAAATGTTCGTTTCCAATCCAAATTTTTCCCATTCGGATTTGTGGATTAGTAAATGTGCCCCTAGAAGTTTTAGGTCAACAACCCCTTGGTTCCTCAGTATTATTTAAAAAATAGGGGAATCCATGGCACTTTCTGATGTACTTTTTCAGTGTTTCATCCATGTAAAACAGTACAAAGGAAATGCATATGTTTAAAAACCAACCAACCGACAGACCCAGTACAAATGTTCTGTATAAACACCAATGTTACAAATAAATTACTCAATGTGCGGTTCTGGATGTGTTCCTGATGTAGTAATAGTAAAAGGCTTTACATAACACATGATATTGAGAAACATGTTACAAAATATCTGATCCCCTTCAAACCAAAGCACAAACATTCTGCGTTATTCACCAGAAACAAATTTCCCTTGCATAATGTTACCAACTGCATCAGATACTGCTCCTTCTGTCATCTGGAATGGAAATGCTGTTTTATATGTGCTCATAAATGATAGCTGATTTTTCATGACATGTCTTGCTGGTGGCAGAGCAATGACTGCTGAGAATTGTCAAGGTTCAACAGGTTAAACATACTGGTTTTAAACAGAATCTGACATCTTCAGAATCTGTCATTCAATAGGAAAAAAAAGAATAGGGTAGGTCTGACAAATGCTCCTTGCCATTGTGTCATGTTTAGAACAGCACTATTATTTTGCATTTGTTTGTGATTTTCAGAGAAAGAATGACATATGGCAATACTGTACAATAGTGATAGGAGCCAGTTTACCCAGTTGCCATCCAATCATTTCACATGGGCCAGGGAGTAGCACTTCTGCCCTGCAGCCCTCTGCTCAATCTCAGCCAGGGCAGTATCTGCAAGGGTTTTGTATGTTCTTCTCGTGCCTGCGTGGGTTTCCTCTGGGTACTCTGGTTTCCCCCCACACTCCAAAAACATACCGGCAGGTTAATTGACTTCTGACCAAACTGACCATAGTGTGTGAATATGATAGGGACCTTAGATTGTAATCTCCTCTGTGACTGTAAATGATAAATAATCTCTGTAAAGTGCTGTGGAAATGTGTCGGTGCTATATCAATAACAGGAAATAAATGAATAGTAAAAAAAGTCCCTTATACTATGTAACTGGCCAAAATCTAATTAAAAAAACATGTTTTCTTGAAGGTGCAATAAACTGAAATACAAACCTTTCCATTTAGATATAAAGCTCGCTAACAATGCCAGAATTCGAACAGATCCCACCTACAAATGTTTGTCTTGTTGTGTCCTGTCAGTATAGTGTAGCGTGTGTTATCAGCAAATGTGAACCAAGGGGTTGGTTCAACCCCAAACATGTTTATCTACCCCCTGAGATACTCATTTAAAGGGACAGTATACTCCCTTATTCATTAGTGCTTTGGAAACTTCCCATCCTTCATAAGGCCTTTCAATGATCTGTGTTAGAAAAGAGTGAAAAGATAAAGAATATTTGGCAAGACCCAAACCTCTGTTGTCTAATGAACCTTTTGGGGGTTGCTTTCCATAAGACATTTGTTTGAGGTACTTCCCAAACTGTTGGAAGGGGAGCTAAGTCCAAATGCCAGTTAGGGAAAGGTTTGGGGTGAATGCCTATAAGCTCTCTTCAATATACCTGAATAATGGCCCTGACCTGGTCTTCCAACAGTGGTTTAAACTGGATAAGTTCAATAACCACTGCCCTATTGAATAAGCAGGTAGCTAAATGGGATCTTAGGACGTTCAGCAGCATGCAACATATATTAAATAACAAAAAAAGTTATTTTAGCAGCTAAAAAAATAAAAGTTATCAATGTTCTGGTGGATCTATTAATATTTGGTACTTTTTTGTTCAATAAAGCTGTTTGGATATGCTTTCTTAAGTTTATTTGTGTGACATTATATATTCTTGTCCAAAATTGCTGTACCTTTGGGCATGTCGACTAGATATGTAGCATTTCCTGAAGCAGTCTTCGCTATATTGATTATTTATTTATGTAACCATGATGGAACCATGTACCAATGCATAAGAAACTTATAGGAAGTTTCCATAAGAGAAATATTTCTGGAACAGTGTGTGGTAGATTTCCTCTGTTATGTTAGTCTTTGTTCCATGCTATAGTATAAGAGAAGGGAGTTTTATTACCTATTTCAAGAAGTTGTTTGCATTGATAGTACCCCCTTTGAGAAAGGATATTTAATGCTAATTGATTCAAAATAAGTCAAAGTGAAAAATATTTCTATTTATAGATTGTAAAAAATGGGTCAGTTGTTGGAATATCAGAAGATTTCCTGATGTGGTGAGTTATGCTTTTCTTGAAACCAAGCCCAAGGTTTTAGGCCCGCTATGGAATAGAAATCGGGTCTGGGCCACCAGGGCCCACCGGGTTTTTTCCCGGTGTCCTGGCGGCCCAGTCTGACCCTGGTTGGCACGCTCATTAACTCAGCACATTGTTTACAGGTGATCTTTGACTCTTCTCTCCTTCTCTGACCTGACAGCTAGGATGCTTATGCATGCTCTTATCCTATCCTAATTAGACTACTGTAACCTGCTACTAGCTGGCCTCCCTAACTCCCATCTATGCCCCCCTAGAGTCTGTCTTCCATACTGCTGGGAGAATTCTCCTCCTCTGAGAGCTCAGGCCCTTCTGCTGCTAAAGTCCGTATCATGGCTTCCCATAAAAGCAAAAATAACTTAAAAAGTCCATCTCTTAACCTTCAAAGCCCTTCATTCTTCTGCTCTCACTACAACTACTACGCTCCTCTTGTGTCTCCGTACGTTCCTGGCTGACTCCTCTGCTCCTCTTAGAGCAACCGCTTAGTTGAACCCCCCCACTACCCCTGCTGTTTCCTGTCTTAAAGGGGTTGTTCGCCTTTGAGTTAATTTTTAGTATGATGTTGAAAGTGCCATTCTGAGACAATTTGCAATTGGTCTTCATTTTTTATTAGTAGTAGTTTTTTAAGTATTTAACTTTTTTGTTATGCAGTTCTCCAATTTGGAATATCAGCAGTTATCTGGTTGCTAGGGTGCAATTTTCCTTTGTAACCAGGGAGTGGTTTGAGAGATGGGCTAATATATGAATAGCAGAGGGGCTGAATAGAAAGATAAGTAATAAAAAGTAACAATAACATTGTAAACTTACACAGCAATAGTTTTTAGCTGCTGGGGTCAGTGATCCCCATTTGAAAGCTGGAAGAGGCAGAAGAAGAAGGCAAAACATTAAAAAACCATACAAAAAAAAAAGTTCTTTAACCTGCAGCACTAAATACAATTTATTATTTATATTATTTATAAAAATACATACATACATAATGTATCACACTCCAAAAACATACAGTTAGGTTAACTGAACCTTGATATAATGTAAAAGGGACCCTAGAGTGTAAGCTCCTTTGGGCTGGGAATGATGTGAATGATTTATGGAGCACGGCAGATAACAGGGGGTCATTTAATAAATAATAATAGGGATGCACCCAATCCAGGATCGATTCAGCCTATTTCAGAAATCGCGTGACTTTTCATCCCATAAACACGAAAGTCGACAATTTTAAAGTGCTCGCTGCGTGCACATTTCTCTTTGACCCTTCCGTATCCTAATTTGCACATCCAGTTCCGTGTTTGGCCGAATCTTTCAGACTCAAAAAAGTGCCTGGCTAAAGCTGTTTCTTTTTTCTCTTTCCCTTGTTCTTTAGCAAATTACTTGGGGGTTTATAATTCCGGATTGGAAATTTGTGCTCATTCCATCGCACACGCACTGCTCGGCACATTTTTATTCAGTTTTTGGATTTATTATATAATGAATATGTTGTAATTACTTATGTTATGTAATTGGGTGACTATATAATTACCTACATTGCACTGGTTTGTATGCCTGATGAAGGGGTACGCCCCCGAAACGTTGCTGCTACACTTTTAATAAACAAGCCACGCTTGCATTATACTCGTGGTGCCAGTCATCACCTTTTTTGTTCCTGTGAGGGTGCAGACCCTCTGAGTTTATGATCGGAGGAGGTATGCGTGTGCTGGTGAAAGTTTACCTTAATCGGAGATCCCCAACCTTTTTTACTCGTGAGCCACACTCAGATATATAAAGTGTTGGGGAGTCACAAAAGCATGAATAAGTTCCTTAAGGATGCAAAATAAGGACTGTGATTGGCTATTTGGTAGCCCCATGTGGACTTCTAGCTTTAGGGAGGCTCTACTTGGAGTAAAACTGTGTCTCTGTGCTTCTAACACTTGTCTAGGAGCCAGCCAGAGATTTTAAAATAGGCACCTATTTCCAACATCAAAATGGCTGGTAAGCAACATGTTGCTCATGAGCCACTGGTCAACGATCACTGGTTGGGGGCACAGACAGCTCCCACTAACATGAAAATTTAATATGTGTGTATTACCTCTTTAAATGATATGATTAAAACGCATAGTAGTGGATTCAAAAAGCTAGCTAGGAAAATTAAGTGATATAAAAGCAAACGATTGGATTCAATCCAAGTTCCAAGGATTCAGAATCATGCACGAAACAGTCGGTCATCTGGCCAAATCTTTGACCAACTCGGATGTGAATCATAGTTATTAATGTGCAGAGCAATTTCTAGTAAAAGAAACCATATTTGTGAATGTCTACAAAACTTCTCCTTTTTTATGTTAATATAAAAAAGGGAATAGGAAAGAGAAAAAGTATTTAATTTACCCTTTGCCCTGTATATTACTCAATGTTGCTGAGCAATGGGGATTACCAGAAATTCCCCTTCTTGCCTTTCTCTCACCCACTCACTTTCAGTCATGTGACAGCAAGTTTTGCAAAGGCAGATTTCAATGGCAGGTCCAATTCTCTGTCTTTATTCCAGTGGATGGTGTGGCTTCATGCCCTTTATGTTTCTTTTGTTCTTTTCAATAACCTTTTTCGTATTTGTCCTCTTAAAATAGTGCAGTAAGGTTAGAACTGGAGTCCACCAGTGACCACTAGTGAACCTAACAATACTGGTATTCCATAGTAAAAGATGCAACCTTCATAGGTAACTGCATAGTGTAGCTATGAGCTTTTTTTGTTTTGATCAGTCTACTACCAATTAGAAGAGGCGCAGCTCCCACTAATATAAATGGATTGGACAAAACAGATATTTTTTTACAGAATAACCAATGTCAATATTTTTTTTTACAAACTTTAATTAGGTGATAGATAGACTGAGACTGAGACCACGAAGTACAAAGACAGACTCAGGACTAATCACAGCTTTATGTGGTTGCTTCTCCCTCTAAATTGTAAGCTCTTATGAGCAAGATGCTCCAATCCTATATTTATTCTATATCCTGCATTTGTTAAATTATTAACACTGTCACTGTGTAATTTGCTGGCTTTATATACTGTAAATAGATGATGATGATGATGATGATGATGATGATGATTATGATGATGAAATGTGTACACAGTACAGATTTGGTGCAGTACTTTCGGTGCAAGCTATTGCTCCTACCTACACTCGACTGTTGAAATCCCAAAAATTGCGACAGGCATGGACTGGGATTCAGAATAGACCCTGGCACTTCAACTACACAGAGGCCCAAACAGTGTCCCATCGGCCACTCAATAGTGACTGTCTATGGCATCTTACATCAGCCCCTCTGGCATTTGCCAGAATCCACAGATTGCCAGTCTGTGCCTGATTGCCACCATGTTTAGGCTTGCAGTAGCTCCAGGGTTCCACACCAACCACAGACATGCTTGAATGTTATTCAGCAGAAGAGGCAAGACGGACACAATGGCACTTGGTGCACCTATGCATAAAGGGGCCCCGGAATTAAACGAGGCAGGAGTTAGGGCACGGGGCCATGATAAGGCTAGGAAAAGGCCCAGGGAGATATGTGTTTAAGGGGCAAAGCATTGTGGGAATTGTAGTCCCCAAGGGGATTGGATGAGAGGCGGAAGGAAGAGGCAAAAAGGGGTCTGCGCAAGCCAAAGGAACCATTTTGGTTTAGCAGCTCCCACCCTCCCTCCCTTAGTTAAAAAGGGGGGATAAGGGTTATAGGGAATAGACGCCTAGAAGGGTCTTAGTCGCAGCCGGGGTGGACTTAGCTCAAGGTTCAGGGCAGAAGGTTAGACGGAGGCTAGGGAGTACAGCCATAGGTTGGTGGGAAATGGGGGCTGTGGTGGCTAGAGAAAGGGGGTTCCTAACCTCAGGAAAATGATTACGGTGGGGGGGCAGAGACAGCTTCCACAAAGCAGCCTTCAATGAGACTGTTTTGTTATGTTATTTATTTACATTAATATGTTATTGTTTAACAAATTTATAATGTTGTAAATAAACAGGCTGCAGCCTTTTCTATCCACAAGAGGTTGTCGTGTGTATATTTTGTTAGGGGGGGTGAGGTAAGCGAGAGGGTGAGGGGTAGTTTGGGAGGGCCACAAAATAGACGCTGCACTTATCAGTGCAAGGAGCAAGGTTGGTGCAAGAACCTTTACTGAATAATGTCAAGTGCAAAGGTTTTGTCCATCTGTTATCCCCATATTTTGCAACAGTGGGTACATTAGTTATTATAATACACAATTTTCATTGAGTCATGTGGCACAAACAACATCACTTTATACTGATATATAAAAGTCACAATACAAGGCTGATTAGTAATGAATTCACATGCAGTGTCACTCGCACACCTTTGAAGGCATGGATTATTTCTATTTCATAAACATTCTGAAACTTTAGCCTTATGCAGTGATTTCAATATATAAAATATGGCATTTCTACCAATGTTTGTTTTTACGGTTCTCCTTTAAGGCATTACTAGAATGTCATCACCTGGCAGGGCATTCCCCAACTCACCACCTAACCATGAAGAATCACCTTCACTGCTTCATTTGAAAAGTCAGTTTTGCAAGTCTAAAGCCGTCTTTTCCTGGAGCCGCGAACTAACTAACTTTCTTTCGTAAAATGCAAAGGTTATAGCAATACCTGAGAATTCCACACTTTTTTTTTATTTTGGAAAAAAATTGCAATATTGTTGGGGATAAACCAAAACAAAAGGTAGAAACTGGAAAGAACAGGAAAGAGTTAATGCTGTGTGCTCCAGGAAAAGGGAAGGGCCCAACCAGCCTAGAGGTGGCCATACACGTAGCAATTCTGATCTTTTGTGCGACTATTGGTTGCACAAAAGGTCTGAATCATCAGATATGGATGTAAAAACAATAAAAATTCTACCTTCTTTTGCCGATTTAGTCCTGAACGTAGATTTTGCTCGGGCGCCTTCACTGTGGGATATGACTTGAGGGAAGTTCAGGATATGTTGGAAAAGTGTGAAATTTTGCACCTGTTTTTTGCTGTGTACCTCATGCTCTGCATTAGACTTAGGGAATCAGATGATAAAAAATGATCAAATGTCCTAAAAAGAGAAACTCCATGCAGGCTTGGAATGTAGACTGGTATCTGGTTGTGAAGGTTTTATTATCCTAGCAGGCAGGATACAGTTTTGAAATCTAAAAATGGAAGATATGTAGCAGAGGACCAAAAAAAGAAAAACAAACAATAAAAAACACAAATAATAAAAGCAAAACCTGTTTTCCAATTGCTACGGTCAGTGACCTGTGTCAATGACAACCAGGGGATGTACTGTGTATATATATATATATATATATATATATATATATATACACACATGCACATTTATAAACGGCACTCACGTCATAAAGTCCATCCATGAAACCTTTATTGATACTCCACATAGATATGGAGTTTCAATAAAGGTTTCATGGATGGACTTTATGCCGTGAGTGCCGTTTATAAATGTGCATATGAGAATTGATGTGCACCCGGCTTTAAATTTGTGCTTTGGTGAGTGCTGATAACTGGACTTTATCTATCTATCTATCTATCTATCTATATATATATATATATACACAGGTATAAGATCTTTTATCTGGAAACCCAGCATCCAGAAAGCTCAAAATTATGGAAAGGTTGTCTCCCATAGACTCCATTATAATCAAATAATTCACATTTTTAACAAAAATTATCGCCTTTATCTCTGTAATAATAAAACAGTACTTAATCTAAGATATAATTAATCCTTATTGAAGGCAAAACAATTGGGTTTATTTAATGTTTAAATTATTTTTTAGTGGACAATGTATGGTGATGCAAATTACGGAATAATCCCCCTTATCCAGAAAACCCCCAGGTCCCAAGCATTATGGATAACAGGTCCCATACCTATATATATATATATAGACAAATACTCCATTGAGGATGAAATCACACTTTTCATGGGTCTTTTAAGATTTATTTTGTATGATAATTATTTCCAATTATTTCCAATTTTCAGATAACTATTATATACAGTTGCAGGGTACCGCTATGGGCTCCAAATTTTGCGCCCTCTTATGTGAATGCATATATGTGTTTGAGGACAGACACGTTTATCCTAATGTACTTTTCACCAGACATTGTTTGGCCTGGTGGAGGTACATCGATGACTTGTTTGTCCTATGGGTGGGTGGGGGGGGAGCGACATGGAGTCCTTGTTACAAATAGTTCACACTCTTAATGAGTGCAATAAGCTCATAAAGTTTACTTTACAAGCTTGTCAGAGTGAAGTGACATTCCTGGATGTCCTTGTAATTAACGATAATGGGAGACTAACGACTGACATTTATATGAAAGAAACTGATCGTAATTTGTTACTACTTTTCTCTAGTTACCATCCTGAGCATGTTAAGAAATCTATTCCACGCAGTCAGTTTGCACGCGTTGGTAGGATTGTCTGTGATGGTGGCTTACAGGAAAGGAGATGTAACGAATTCCAAAAACGATTGGAATTGGGGGGTTACCCGTCTAAATTGTGCACTGATGAAAAAGGGAAAATACTTGAGAGACAAAAAGGTCACACTACAATATATAATAAGAAATGTATTGATGCTAGACTGGCCTATGTTTCTAATTACAACGGAGCTAGTCAGGTTATAGTTCGATCTATTAGGAAACATTGGCATTTAATCAAGAGGGCATATCCACAAATTCCTGAATTCCAATCCATTCCATTTGTTTCATATAAAAGACCTTGCACATTAAGAAATAAATTGTTGCGAGCGGCTGTTCCACCATCTAAACAAGTGAGGTTCGCATTGTTGTTACCCCCGAAACTGGGCATGTCCAAATGTGGATCCTGTACCCAATGTAAATTTGTAAAAGTGTCAAACATTGTAGTTAACGAAGTTAATGTCGATTTACGTAGACATTTCACATGCAACATGGACTTTTGTGTTTATCTCCTACAGTGCCCTTGTGGCTTTTGGTATGTGGGGGGAGAGAACACAAAAAGTCAGTGATCGCATTTCACAACACAGATCCAATATATAATGTAAATACACCACTTTACCGGTACCAAGACATTATTCCGAGTGTAGACACAATGATGTACGATTTGTAGTTTTGGAACAGGTGAGGAATTCGGCTTTGGGGGAGATTGTGTTAATAGACTTAAAAGTAGGGAAGTATGCTGGATTCAAAAATTGAGGACTTTGCAATCTATTGGACTTAACAAAGATCAAAATATAAATAAAATTTGGTTTTTTTTTAATTTATTTTTTGATATATGGAATTCTAAATAGGTGCAATATGTATTTTTCAACTACACTGTGATTTTCGACGTACTGTGTATGTGCTAGGAAGGTCCTCACAAATGTGTCTTGTTCCATAGACCGTAATGGTTTTAATTTTTCTGCCTTATTAGATAGGGTTTGTGACGAGATCATGTGATCTATGATGTTCTATTAAAACCCAGGTGGGTTATTTAGGGACTTTATGCTTGACAAAGGGAGTGGGTGCTGTTTGTGATAACCATCTGGGAGCTGTATGTCACATTACAGAGCAATGCAAAGGGCGATGGGAGTACTATGTTCAGTCAACTGCATATATATATATAGATATATATATATATATATCTTGCATCAGGAGAGAGCCGGCACTCACGTCAATCGGGTCACAATAGCCTGGGTGCAGGTCCAAGTGAAGAATTAGATACAGCAGTGAAGAGATCCGCACTCACAGGTCTTATAGAATGAATCTGGTGTTTATTGAGAAGACTACTCTAGAAGAAGACTAGTCTTCTCAAAAAACACCAGATTTATTCTATAAGACCTGTGAGTGCGGATCTCTTCCCTGCTGTATATATATATCTTTATATTTTTTACCCACAGGCTGCTGCTGCACAATGCAGGCTGCATTACTCATACACTGATTAGTAGAAGAGGGGATGGACGAGGAGGAGAAATGTAAACACTCATACATCCCTATCACTTATTCTGCATCCAGAACCTCTGAATGAATAGCACATATACAGCCTCACAATTTGGAGCCATAGATCTGAACTTACAATTTAATATATAAAATGAGGGCTCCATTCCCATCTGATGGAAAACATCTAGTCCCCCAACCATGGGATCATGCATGGATGGCATCTCCAATAATACCAGACTGGATTCGGCACACTTCTGCAGAACAGTGAGTACAAACTAATAGAAAAGACTGGGCTGGGTTATCTCAAGCATTTTCTGGAGATGGAGCACACAAAAGATCCACCACACGAGGGAACACATGAGCTAAGAGTTGTGAGTAACAGCATTTGCTCCTGCTTACTGTTTTGTTTTATCTTTCCTATTTTTTTTTCTCAAAGTTTTTTTATTTTCCAAAGAAAAGGCAAACATAAAATTGCTAATGTTACACTGATTGTGACAATAGATAACTACTTTAAAGGGGTAGATTGTCTTCCAATTAACTTAGTATGTAATAGAATAAGCAATTCTTAGCAACTTTTCAATTGGTCTTATAGGTATTTGTCTTCCTCTTCCAGCTTTTAAATGACTATTGCTCTGTGAGCCTACAATTGTATTATATTCTACTACTTATCATTCTATTCGTATCCCAATGTCTCACTTATACCACTGCTTGGTTGCTAGGGTAATTTGAATCCTAGCAACTAGATAGCTGCTAAAATTCCAACTGGAGAGCTGTTAAAAAGATAAATAGTTCAAAAACCATAAATAATAGACATTTAAGAGCAATAGCAAATTGTCTCAGAATAACTCTCTCTCTACATCATACTAAACCTTTGTATATTATATTGAAGGTGAAAAACCCCCTTAAGGCAGAAATGTGTTTCCTAACATTCTCTTAATATTTTCAGGTCAGTGTGTGTGTGTTTTGGCAATACTAGCACTGCTGTACACAATTAATCTGTGTGGGATGTGTGACAGCTGAAAGTTTATATTTACATTAAGTTTTTATAAATTTCTTCATTAATGGAACAAAAGCTGGTTTTCCCCTATCTTTAAGCCGTTTTGTTTGTACTGTGGGATTTGCGATCTGAAGGCGAAAGGGCTAGTCTCTACAAGTCTGCATGCAATTTCAAAAACAGTAACAAAAAAGGGCCCTAAGACCTAGGGGTTCCTATAGGCACCAAAAATATTAACAGACTTAAAAAGATGTGAAGGTGACAATAGCAAAGGCAGATGATTAGAGAAACCCTGTCTTTGGGATTGAAAAATGTAAAGATCCTTCTACCAGTTTTTCGCCGGCGCCCATGGCATTACATGTCAAACTGTCAGTAAAGCAAATACCCGTGACTCAGCAAAGCAAAAACCTGTGGCACAGCCAATACAATGTAATGGTAACCTTGTTGGAATTTGGATTAAATGTGAGACCTTCTCCATGGACAGGAAATCCCTTCCTACGCTTGAAGGAAACACCCATAATCCTTGGCACCATGAATTGATGTTAGATATTTAAACAATGGCTTATTTGCACAGGGAAAATATGAGGAATTATGAAACACATGGATAGATGAAGATAGGTGACATTCGTCAAAAAGTAAAAAGAACATTCTGCAAAGAATACTAAAATCAATGCACTGGTAGATGTTTATGGCCAGCCCTTGTGAAAAGACAACAATATTCAGGACCACAGGGGCACAGATCCGTAGGGGAAGAGAAAAACAACCCTACTTTAAACAAGTAAACATGGATTTGTGCATATATATATATGGCGGATTGATTGAATTTCTCTCTGATGAAATTAGGGACTGATACCCAAAGTCTCCAACATGTCTGCCCCAGCCGACTGTAAACAATAGGCAAATAATCCAGTTACCCTGGCACCTATACGTCTCCCCACCCCTGCATAATAACAATAGGAACTTGCTGAGAGGCTGGGCCAACAGGGACATAAAAAGAGCCCCAAAGAGAGCTTGGAAGTCAGTCTTCAGAGAGAGGGAAGAACTGCATATTGGATCAATGACTTCACTACCCTTCGGCCATTATTCACTTGGAGTTTTATTTGGACTGTGTATAGACTTTTGTGGGACTTCAGAACTATGTTTTGTTATCCATAGAGGGATTTGTCGTTGGTTTGTACAAAATAAAAGGTAAACTACCACGTGATTTTCTCTTCAGTATTCGGCCATGCTTTTGTTACAACAGCCCCAGCGCTGTTCTTCTGTATTGTTTATGTTGTTTCTTAGCTCAGTCCAATGGGTAAAACAACTGTTTATGGTGGGCACCTTACGTCTCTCTCTCTCTCTCGCTCTCTCTCTCTATTTATATATACACTGTATATAAAATAGGTAAATTATACAGTGAGTTATTGCCACTTTAAGCTATATAAATGCAACCCTGGGTTTGATTTGGGTTGTTGATTGCATTTGTTACTAAAGAGGTCATTTACAAAAGACACGCATAAAAGCTATGCAAGCGGACAGGCGCAAATACACTTAATACTTGTGCCTAGTTCAAGTGCAAGACACAAAAGTGAAGTCGTGTACTTACAATAATGCCTGCCCTAAGCAGTCGAAGCAGCAACTGAGTGTTTTGCTTCCTGTGGTGCTACCGTGACATTGTATATTTGGCATGTGAGTCAGAAGCCTATTGGCCTGTGTACTGTGTAATGGTAAACAAGAAACTGGTTATAATGATAAGAAAAATATTCTAAATGTATATATAAATTGTGTGTATTGAGAGGGTAAATATTATCCATTAAGCATGGACTGGGTGCACGTAGTGCTGATGGCTAGGAGCTGAACTTTGCTTGCTTATGCAAAGGGATTTATGACTTTCTTATCTGAATTAACCCTGAATAAATATAAGTGCCCTTTTTACTGGCTTGACGGTCCTTTTCATAATCACAGACCGACTATTATTGAATTGAGTCCAAGGAATGATGCAATATAATAAAAAGCACAAACGTTTGCCTGGGCCTAGTAATCGTCAGCAACATCAACAGAGCTGGGCTGAGTATCATTTGTGGCCCCAAGGTGATTCCACTGGGGGGAGGCGTAAGCGTTTATGCTTCTACAGAAACACAGAAGTATCTCAGGCCGGTGCCAGTTTCAGCGAACAGGATCCCTGTGTCTCAGATAAGTGATTATTATCACTTGGAACTGCCTAACATTTGGGACCCCTCAGAGATTATACCTTTCAGCACCAACTAATACAGAGGGCTCATTTACCATTGCATCTGCAGTGTATGAAGTGAAATCTTCCAACACAAAGTGCCATGTTTTTTACCCACAATACAGCATTTTTTTCCCCAGAATTCCAGTGCCATTGCAGCCACCTGGGGAGTTGCACCTGATTCTATTGCAGCCGATACATCAAAATTACACATTTGTGCTTGGACTTCTACACGAATCAGACACAATTGCACTGAAAATAAGCACCGAATGCTACTATTATGGAAATGCAAGTTGTGCATGTTGATACACAAAAGAAGTTGTTCACCTTTTAGTATGATGTAGAGAGTGATCCGAGACAATTTGCAATTGGTCTTCATTTTTTATAATTTTAGTTTTTTAATGATATCAATAATTGTTGATATTCAGCAACTCTCTCAGTTTGGAGTTATAACAGCTATCTGGTTACTAGGGTCCAAATTACCTTAGCAACCAGGGAGTGGCTTGAATGAGAAACTGATGCATGAATAGGAGAGGGACTGAATAGAAAAATAAGTAATATAAAGTAACAATAGCAATAAAACTGTAGCCTCACAGAGCAATAGCTTTTGGCTGCTGGGGTCAGTGACCCCCATTTGAAAGTTACAACGAGTTTAAAGGCAAATACTTAAAAAATCTATAAGAAATAGATAATGAAGACCAACTGAAAAGTTGCTTAGAACAGTTCAAACTATAACATACTAAAAGTTAAATTAAAGGTGTAAAACCCCAGTCGTTAGGCTAAAGTCCCATGGAGTGAGTTAGTCGCCCACAATAGATCTTTGCTTATTACTGCAGACAACTTTGCACGACTTCAGAAAGTGATGTGTAGGCCCTTCCACCGGTAACTCCTATTATTGCCAGTGGAAAGGCATTTTGAAGCGCTTAGCCGCCCATGGTAGCAGAGATCTATCGCAAGACGACTTGCTCCGTGGGACATTAGCCTAATGACTGGGGTTTTACAAGCTTCTAACTTTGGGGAAACCTGTTCTAACCCAACTGCACTTGAATCGTGCAAAAAATCAAGGAAGCAACAACAGCCCACAGGGTTTTAGAAGACACTCAGGCTCATTTATGAAGTAAAGGGCATGTATTAACATTGAGATTCTATTCAGCGCTGCCCACAATTGTACCTTGCACTCCCCCCTTAATGGAACAGATACAAGTGCTCTGTGTATGAGCCCTGAGGTGTGCCATTTTGCACATTTTGAACATTTCATTAGTCTCTACCAATAGCAAGTAAACCTGTGGAGCACAGACATTGTGTATTAAACTGTATGTCTGAACTTAATCATAGTTTGTCTTTTGGAGGATGGTTTGGTTGATTAATAAAATACCAAGAACAACACGTCTGTATCTATTTTTAGTGGAGGGCAAAATGGAACTTGTATAAATTTTGGTGAGCAAAGGGTGTCTTTATGTTTGGAGGTGGATTGCCGCCTTTTTCTAAAAAAAAAAAAACAACAACACGGGCCTTCCCCTATCTTTATCTTTCTTCCCTAATTACATTGGCAACAAGAATCATTTTTTACTGCACAGGTTGGTAAAATGCCAACCAGCTTGGAAACCTCTGACGTAAAGCACCTAATACCATGAATGTTTTGCTCTAGAGTTGGCACTTGGCACTGCCTGCATACATCTACACAGATTTGGACTTTGAGATTTCTTAAGAAAATCCCTAATAAATAGGGGCTTCAAGGTCTTTGGTACAAGGCTTCACAAGTTAGCCCATGCCTCTAGTAATATGCAATGAAAATGCCAGGTTTTCTCTGGTTGTTGAGTGTAACATGGAGAACTATTCTTTTATATTGCTTGTTAAAAGTGAGATTATTATTTCCACCCTCCTCCATAGTTTCATTCTCCTTTGTACTTTAAGAAGCAACACAAGGTTTCAGTTACTTCATCCAGAACCGAATAAAGGTTTCGTCTTCATTTCATGAGAAAACACAAAAGTACAGACATGTATTTCCTGTTTCTCTTTTAGCATCTAACTTTAGTATCCTTTGCTTGCTGACTTATGTAGCATGACATTTCCATCTGTAGGAGGTCACATGAACAATCGGTAGATTCCCTAATACTTTCTGATTTACAGATTAAGGGGCAGGTTGAAAAAATTAAAAATAAACAAAACTGTTAGAAACCCCAAGGATAATGGCACAGATGGAGATTACTCGCCAGTGATAAATCTACTCTACAGCGGGTGATTAATCTCCTACACATGCTTTTCCATCGGCAATAATGTAAATTGCCATTGCTTAGGTTTTCTGAAATTGTAGTATATTTTCCCACCTGCGATTCTGGGCAAGCATTTTCAGATTAGTCATCCACGGTAGAGCAGATTCATTGCAAGCAACTAATCTCTATATTAGTGATCCCCAACCAGTGGCTTGAGAGCAACATGTTGCTCCCCAACCCCTTGGATGTTGCTCCCAGTGGCCTCAAAGCAAATGCTTAGTTTTGAGTTCCTGGTAAGGAGGCAAGTTTTGGTTGCATAAAAACCAAGTATAATGCAAAACAGAGCCTTCTATAGGCTGCCAGTCCACATAGGGGCTATTAAGTAGCCAATTATTGCTCTTATTGGCCCCCCCCAGGAACCTATTTCATGATTGTGTTGCTCCCCAACACTTTTTCCATTTAAATGTGGCTCACGGGTATAAAAGGTTGGGGGACACGCACCCTTGGCAAGCAAAAAACTGGCGAGGTTCAATAGAAGTCAATTACAATTGTCTCTAATAAGTATTTATGTCACGATCTCCCTGAGGAGACGCCATGGAGTACCAGGAAGTTGGGAGCCTGAAGACTGGGTAACCCAGAGTGTAACCATATACCACAGAACTGGTGTCAGAGGCCATGATGATAATGAAGAACTTTAATACTAGTGACGTAACAGTGCACACAATGGATAAACACACTGCATATATAACACGGCAGGCAGGGGCAGAATCCAAAACAGGCAAAAGGTCAGGGCAAGCGGCAGTCAAGCGAAGTCAAGGACAGGCCAAGGTCAAAACCGGGAAATCAAGGCAGAACTAGGTAGGGCACAGGAACAAGGCAGAAGGCAGGATCAGGACACGGAACTGGAGCTTGGAACCAGCGAGAACAAGAATAGACACAGGAACAGGGAACACAGAGGCAGGGTCACGAGAAACAATTAATGACCAAGCAAGGGGCAATGGTCAGGGAAAGGCTTATAAAGGGTGAAGATTAGGAGATGGGAAACACATGAGGTTAATGAGGTGGGCGGAGGAAAGGGAGCGGACAGAAAGTAGGAGACAAGAGAAGAAACAGACAGAGCCCAAAATGCCTCCAGTGGCTATAGAGGCAAATGCATGCCGCCAGGAACACCCCAAGTGGGGTTCAAATCCCGGCTGATCCTAACAATTTATTTACTTACCCAGTTATTAAAAAATTATTTTTTTACCTCATTGAAAATGAAAGGAACAATGTTATTGTTGCCAGTGTGCAAAGTACGTAGGAATATTGTCACATTTTTTTCTTAAATAAGCATTCGAGAAGAAAAGTCACGGCAGTTTTGTTGCGGTTTTTCACATACAGTATGCATTTTTTCCATGAACTCAAATTTTAATAAATCTGCTCATAAGTGTCTTGCTCCTTCCTACCAGGCAATCTGAATCTGACAATGTTTGTAAAGTTATATATAATATATATATATTGCAGTACAGGTATGGGATCCATTATCCGGAAACCCGTTATCTAGAAAGCTCTGAATTACAGAAAGCCTGTCTCCCATAGATTTTAATCAAATAATTCAGAATTTTAAAATTGATTTCCTTTTTCTCTGTAATAATAAAACAGTACCTTGTAATTGATCCCAATTAAGATATAATTAATCCTTATTGGATACAAAACAATCCTATTGGGGTTAATTCAAGTTCTATTGATTTTTTAGTAGACTATAGTTATGGAGATCCAAATTACAGAAAGACCCCTTATCCCGAATACCCTTGGTCCTGAGCATTCTGGCTAACGGGTCCCATACCTGTATTGTATACATGCTGCTGTACAATTTTACAGTGAATTAAAGGTATTGTATACAGTGTAATAGCTGTTTTTACTATTGAGGACCCTCACTTTCCTAGCACACTCTTATCAAGCTAAAGGAACAAAACTTTCTTAGGGGCAGATTTACTAATTGTATTTTTTCCAGGATTCATGTTGTTGCATTAAAAGTTATTTTTTGTGTAAAGAATAAACCAAATTTTTTGCCATTTATTATGCGTCAAAACCACTAAAAACACTAAGAATACACCATCTAAAAGCTGTCAAGGTCACGTAGAAGTCGATGGGAGTTGTCCTAGGCGAATTGTAATAATATTGATTCAATTTGTGGTTTTAAAGGTGCACGAAAATTCTTAGGAAAACGAAAAATTTGAGGTTTTTATTTTCTTTTCGTTCCGCATTTTAATTTATTTGTGCTTTTCATATTCAAGTCTTTTAATAAATGACTAGACATTTGTGGTTTTCACGGAAATGAGTTTATTTGTGGTTTTAAAAACCATTTATGTTGGTAAATGAACCTCTTAGACTTTATACCTCATGGCAGAACATTCTTAGTGGTGCTAAGGGGTGGTTCACCTTCAGTGTAATTTTAAGTATGTTATAGAATGGCCTATTCTCAGCAAATTTTTAGTTGGTCTTCATTTTTTTATAGTTTTTTTTAAAAACTATTGCTCTGTGAGGCTACAATTTCATTGGTATTATTACTTTTTATTACTTATCTTTCAATCTACAATGCAGCATTTTTCCCCCTAGAATTCCAGGATTGTTTCAGATGCCAAAAAGCAATTGTGGCATTTATATTCACACAGCTGAACAAAAGGAGTCTAGTAGATAACATTTCTTTTGATGCATCTGTGCTGCACCTATTGACGCAGGGTTCTGTGGGAACCCCAGGGCTACTGCCTCATTCAGGTGGAGTTGCCAGTAGCTCCCCTGAGTCAACAGGTGCAGCAGTGTTTGATTTAGAACAGGGGGTGGGAAGAAAATTCATATTAATGCGAACACCATTAATAAATGGGTTTTTCATGCAATTGAGGCAAGAGAAATGTTAAAATCACATCAAATAACCACAGCGTGGCTGTTCTTTAGCTAGAAGAGTTCCTGTTGTAATGATTGATATCTTATTTAAAAAATAACCAAGTCCCTTTCTACACAGAAGAGTTTAAAAAAAAATAAAAAAGTAATCAATAACTGACTGCAAAAATCCAGAGTTTGGAAAGTGCAAATGCAGAAACACTTGGCTGGGGGTATGGAGTTTATCAAAGGACATAGACATTGTTAGGCACCAACTATTGTCTATGAACCCATGTGTTCATTAGGCAATGAAGATTGGAACAATTGAAAGCAGGGAAAAGAGAGGTAATTTTCCGAGTCCTTCATGACAAAATCTGTAGGAAATAACCCTTTTTCTAAGTTTTCTGTATTTTCTCCCAAGACTTGAAGCTCTGCTTTGAGCTCATTAGATGAGGCAGAGACCCTTTATTTTGTAAAGGTTCAAACAAAACACAAACTCGATTAGGCATTACTATAACATTATAGCATGGGTCCCGCGACCAGACATTATCCAATCAGAGACAGCATTTTAAAGAAATATTCACACATAATTACAAACACACTAGATTATAGTGACTATAAAGACTATTTAACAGCTTCTTTCCAAGAGCAATCAGACAAATTGCAAGCAAGCCCAGGCGACAGGATATATATACAGTAATCACTATCCTCATATTTGCTCATTGGAGAAGGAAAGGCTAAGTCACTTGGGGGTGCCAAAATGTTAGGCACCCCCCCAGTGACTTAGCCTTTCCTTCTCCTTTAACCCTCTGTACTGTTCACATATTCTGATACATATCTGTGCTCACTGTACTCTAGTATTATTAACGTATAAATGTGCTCTGTATCTTTGTAGCACACACAGGACTTTACCATTATATTTGTAATTACTGTATGTGTCATAGTGTAATTGTGTAATACATGGTATAATTAAAATGTGTCTTACTGCCCTATGCTGCACAATAATTCCTATGTACTTTTTAGGGTACTTTTTAGTAGGGTACATGTATCATAAATTGATCATGGCTGCCTATGTGTTTATTAAAGAGGCTTATATGGAAGGGTCTGCCTTAGGACAAGCTTCCAACCAAGGTGCCCATACTTGATCAAACTTTAGGGACAGTGCCCAGAGTGGAACGTTAGTTTTATTAACCAATTCCACCCATATTTTTATCTACTGTGGGAGATAATGGAATCTTAATAGCCACTGACTTTTTGGCATAGACCATTAATGCTTTCAATGGGGATCTGGTTTTATCTCACTGAGCCAGGTTAGTGACCATTTATTTTAAGTGGAAATATACTGTGTTTAGTTCTGAGAGTAGCAATATTATTAAAGTTTCTTCCACTTTACATCCAAGTCCATACAAAGCCCGTGAGTCACAATCAAGCTCCTATAATCCTTATGACATTGCCTAAACTTGTGCCGTAAACTTTTTCCTTCCTGTAAGAAATCCTTTGATTTTTCAGACATGTCTAACAATCCTCCAATCAGTTAGTCTTATTAGATGGACATAATTGCTCTTAAATAGTTTTTTGTGTATAGTTTCTTAGAATATTTTGCATCAACAGAATGATTAAACAATATACTGAGAAATTTAATTTACAGATGTATGTAGCATGGAGAGCAGATGTTATATGTGGTACTATTTAATGTGGCTGCTTTGGCATTTTCCTCTTTGGGATATATGCAGCTCTAGGGACTAGATTATTGGCTAGAACAAAAATACAAATAGAAATGAATTCATAAAGGCTTTGGAAAATGGAAAATAACCTTTATAGGTTGTAATACTTGTTCCAACAAGCTTTGAATCATGAAAGCAGGTTCAGAATGCGGTCTCTGCATGTTCCACACGTTGAAACAGCTCCATAGACGTACTGTACATAAGGTATCATAAAGGGACAGGAAAAGGAAAGGTCTAATATTCAGTCATTCCCTCGGATGCCAAGTATTTGTTGAATATGGTAGTCTTTGGAACAAATGATGTTGCTGCAAACTTATGTTCAATAAAACATTTCTTGGTACCATTAAAAGATTACTTTTATTATACTAGGTTATAAGGAAATACCCATAGTGAAGCAAATGGTTATAAATAAATGTGATGAAATAATGATGTAGTATTATTCTAAAATTACTGCTTCTAAATAAACTTCTCTTGGGGGGCAGTAGTAAGGTGTTTATACCTTTTGTCAAACCACCCACTTCCAGTAAAAGTGATAGGTGCCACACTCTCTTTCCAGTGTATTCTGTCCAAACCCCTCCTCCTTTTGGCTCTAGCCACGCCTCTTATGAAGTCATCTGGTCTGTGCCCCACTCTCCCCTTATGCGTCCAGTCCCATGGATAAGCGCAGGCTGACAATATGCCAGTATGCTTAAAAAACTCTTCCCATTCTGTCTGCACATAGAAGCACTGAATCTGCCTGGGTGCAGGCACACGTAGCCGATATCCACCAACAAATGTCAAATCTTAAAGGCACAATGAGAAAATTTTGTGTATGAGCATATTGTCAGTCTGTGCTAATCCAAAGGCTGGCAATACATCTGTGTGACCTTACTCTTAGGGGCACATTTACTAATCCACGAACGTCCGAAAAGCGTCCGAATGCGTTTTTTTCGTAATGATCGGTATTTTGCGGCTTTTTCACGAATTGTCGCAAATTTTTCGAGCGCTCAATACGAAAAAGTCGCGACAATTCGCGAAAGTCATAATGGCTATGCAAAAGTCGCGACAATTCACGAAAGTGATAATGGCTATGAAAAAGTCGAGCCAATTCGCGCAAGTCGTAACGGCTACGAAAAAGTCGCGACGGTGACGAAAAAATCGCAAAAAATACGAAAAAGACGCAAAATGTTCGTTTACAATCCGAATTTTTCCCATTCGGGATTCGGATTCGTGGATTAGTAAATGAGCCCCTTAGCGTAAAACACTGTTCTATAAATAATATAATCTTGAGTAAATGGGCTGTGTTATTATATCTAGATAAGCCAAAAAACCTTATGTGAGAACCAGTGTAGCCCAAAGCATATCACGCTTCATTTTAGAACTGGTGGATTTCTGGTAATGTAATAAAAAGTGCTGTCTGATACTAGTGTATTAACCCATAGCAAGCAGGTTGCATTTACTATACAGGAATCTGATTGGTACAGATTGGTACTTTGAATCAGTAACCACAAGATTTTTACCTTCTTATACTACTTCTCTGTTAACAAGCATTGTGCAAATGTACAGCCATGACCACATGGATGGATGACCAACATTCAACTCATAACAGTGATAGTAAATACTGTATATATTGTGACATGCTGTCTGCCTGTACACGTAATTTTTGGGGGGAATTAGCTATGGTAGGCAGGTAGGCAGAGGATCTGGAGAATAGAGACAGGGGCACCACATGTGACATCATCCTTTTCTCTCAAAAACATAACTTTATTTGGGGCACATTCTTCCCAACATAAACATAACAGTCAGTTCATAAACAGTTCATAATATGGTTATGATTTGTCTCTGCTTCAGGGCTCTCACCTTCCAGGGTAACTCTCAAACTCTGGAACCTTTTCCTGGGGCTTCTCCACTGACCCCAATGACCATCACATATCCACGGTGACTCGAACACTCGGGCTACTCTCTCAGCCCTGCTGTCTCTCCCCTCCTGGGATACCAGCTTACCAACTTCTGGCACACTTAGGCTTCTCACTAAGCCTTGCTGACTCTTCTCAGCACTCATACACTTGGTCACTACTCCCTTTGCTCCTTGCAGTGGCAGGCAGCACCCCAGCCCCTCTGGGAGTCAAAATATGTAAATACTTATAAACAGGACCAGCACACCATTTCACAGCAATTCTTCTATTTATTCATGCGTAGGAACGCACGGTGAATGAATAAAAAGAAGAATTGCAGTGAAATGATGTGCTGGTCCTATTTATACTGTATATAGACCAATAATTATGCTCCTAAGACCGCATATAGACAGATAAAACAATGTGCACGAAACCCTTATGATACATTTCTGTTGTGAATAACGATGGACAATGACAGTCCAAATATAACTTTGACAACGGTCTCATGGAACAGGCGCAGTCAGGCACATTATAATCATTTAAGGGATACGGTCAGGATTTTGATGGGGTACTTTTTTTTTTCTACATTACACTGTCTACATAGCAAATTATTTACTCTACCAATTCCAACTTTATTCTTGAACCAACAAATGTATTTTTAGCTGTAACATTGGTGTGTAGGCGCCATCTCAGTGCATTGTGCCTGAGTCTGAGCTTTCAGAAGGAGCCAGCGCTACACATTGGAACTGCTTTCAGGTAACCTATTGTTTCTCCTACTCCCATGTAACTGGAGGAGTCCCAAGCCAGACTTGGATTTCTTACTATTAAGGGCTATTCTGATATCTACTGGGAGCTGCTGTCTTAAATTATCCTTTATATATTAAATATAAAAACATCTGTTTGTGTTTTTGAAAAAATTATTTCAATGCAGGATTCTGCTGGAGAAGCTCTAGGCACAGGTTACATTGCAGATAACAGATAAGTTCTGTAGAATACAATAGTATTTTATCTGTTATCTGCTATATGCCTGTGCCTTTTCTCCTTTGAATGTCTGCCTCCATGGCTACATAGCAGCTTATTTATATAAATTATAGTAGACTTTCTGAAGTAAACACACAACTTTTACCAGTGCAGGGCAGCAGCACATTATATTTTAGTTACTTTTATACACTTTCATTTTTTGGTGTTACTGTTCCTTTAACACATGCCTTTTTTAAACAAAGCATGTTTTCCCATTACACGGTATTCCTTTAAGGGAGACAACTGCACATACTGTATCTGAAGTGAGGACAGACATATGGGGTCATGTACTTTACCCTGTGATGCAAGTGCTATAGGGCTAAGGGGCACAAAAATAAACCCCGTAGGATCATTTTTACTAACATTGGATATATTTATAGCAACCAATAAGAGCTTTGCTTTTGTTTTCTAATTGCTGATTGGTTGCTATGGGCAACATCTCTGGTGATATTTATCTCCAGTGTTAGTAAAGACACCCCTTTTTGCTCATTGAATCTGCTAAAGGGCTGCATTGCTCCTCATGCTGAATAGAAAATCCAGAGCGAGGAGCAGAGTGTCAGGAAGTGCGGGTAAGTCCTGGGGACAGGTAGGGGCACAAATAGGTGCATCCACACTCCTACCCCTCACCAATAATGTGCTAACACAATCATCACTGTGTTGTCTTTAGGATCAATGTTTTGTTGGTTTCATATTGACATCTAGAATTTGCTGATATTTAGTGGAATCCAGTTTTTTCCTTCTATTTGTGCAATGTCTCCTGTGCCACTAGCTGCCATATAATGAATTAATCGATGCATAATGAATCCATTCATCAAAAGCTGCTGTTTTTCTCTTCTTCAAACCTTGGTGACTGTAGCCAAAGCTGTACATTTCTTAGTCATCATTCCTATTGCCTAGGTGGTGTTTTGCATACTTCACCCATTGACATTTGTGATGAGGGTGCAGGTGAGGCTTCCTCCTGATGAGGCTTACATACAGATAATGTTTGTGCAAGCAATATATCCTGCAGGCATATTTTGAAAGACCTGTTGCCAAATGCTGTCTCTGGGCCTGAAAACCTAAATAGCATGCTGCACCTCTGAAAAAGAAGTAAGGTTGTCTCTGAGGCAAATTGGAGAGGCTTTAGATGGGATGGAATATAAATTAACAACTGACACCTACAGACAAAAAAAAAAAGTGTAATGTTAAAATTGCAGGCATAATTGCCTTGGCAAAGGGGTAGAAATGCCCAATACTGCAGACTGGAGATTAATCCCAGGGAAGGAAGAAGCAGCAAGAAAGAAATGCAGCAAGAATGCACTCTAAGCATAAGCAAAGGGAGTCAGGCAGCAGGGGGAGCTGCAATAGCTAATAAGCAAGTGCTCGTATAAACACTCAAACCAAGCGTTTATGAAGAGATTCCTGCAAGTGTGAGCCGAGCCCCTCGCAAAGTTCTTTTTGCAGGGCTGGCACAATGTAGGTATGACACTACTTACGGTATAAAATACTTGGGTGACACCCTTTTATGTTGCAGAAAGTTTTCAGTTCAGAGGGTTTTCTGGGAACAGGAAAATGATGATGGAATTCCCTGACAAAAGATATTGTGATACTCGGGTCAGCTAATGCTCTCTCGGAAGGCTTAGACATCCCTTAGGATAAATAAAATATCCCAAATTATTATAAATTACAAAGACCGGTAGAACTCCCATTAACTGAACAACTCACACTAAAGATTGTTTCCAAGAAAGTGGTAGATGAAGTTAGGGCTAAGGATACCAAAGAAGAGGCCAACACTGCTATTAGTTACCAAAGCTGCTCCAGGCATGAATTCCAGTCCAATGGGGACACAGCTTATCTTGTAAATGGGAAATTACTGTAGGATGAAAGGAAATACTATTAGCAGTGGGGTAGATAACATAGATGGGAATGACATGTAAGGTTGCTTGAAGGGAAAGTACTAGGATTCGGGAAAGTGCTCTATCCATAGAAAGGGAATGCTTAGAGCAAAATATAATGAGAAATGGAGGTTAAACATTTAAAAAGATGGGTTTGAATTGCAGAGATTAGCAACATAAACCATATACAGGTATGGGACAAGTTATCCAGAATGCTCAGGACCTGGGGCTTTCCGGATAAGGGATCTTTCCATAATTTGGATCTCCATACCTCCATAGTATCTCCATACTATAAAATCATTTAAACATGATTAAAACCCAATAGGATTGGTTTTCTCCAATAAGTATTAATTATATCTTAGTTGGGATCAAGTACAAGGTTCTGTTTTATTATCATAGAGAAAAAGGAAATCATTTTTAAAAATTAGAATTATTTGCTTATAATGGAGTCTATGGGAGATGGCCTCTCCGTAATTTGGAACTTTCTGGATAAGGGATCCTATACTAGCACTAATGCAAACATTAAAGGCTTCAAGTGTATGCAAATTTCTTCCAAGGACTTCTTCCTAACCAGCATATATCTATATAAAGGAAAAGTGAAATTCATAGCATGCCAGCTTTTGGCTATTTATATATATAGATATTTATCTCATAGACTGACTGCACCACACCTTGATAAAGGAGGCCCGTTGTTTGAGCTGCTTGGATGGTGCACAAAGCACATAAATGCCCACAGTTTCACCTAGATAAAAATATTGTACCATATGAACTAACACGTTGTGTACCTACTTCAACAAAGCCACTACTGTGAATAATGTGCAAAGCTATTGATTCAACACATGGCTCTGACCGAAAAAAAAAAGCCTGCAACATGCCCATATGATACCCACATTGTAATTTTGGTGGCAGTATGAATGTATATCTTGTGTATAGCAGTACCTGCTAGCAGGGGCGGGCCAAGCCGACCGGGCGCCCTAGGCAACCTGGTCGGCAAACTCCGCCCACCTCCCCGCCCCCCCGAAAGGCACATGCGCGCCAAAGCACAGGAGGAGGTGCAGGAGGGGTGGTGCCATTAGATCGCTCATTGCCTCCGCCGCTAATGACAAGCGGCGGAGGCATTGACAAAGTAGCACTAGGGGTAGGCAGGAGAGGCTCCTGTCTGGCGCCCCCCAATTGTTGCGCCCTAGGCAGCTGCCTCTTCTGCCTACCCCTAGTTCCGGCCCTGCCTACTAGGTTACTTGTTACTAACTAAGCTGTATGAATCCATATTGGTGGTAAAACAATCTTATTAAGTTCATTTAATGTTTAAATGATTTTAGCAGACTTGAGGTATGGAGATCCAAATTATGGAAATACACCTTATGCTCAAGCCTCCGGTCCCAAGCATTCCAGATAACAGATACCTGTAGAAAATTTTAAGTAGCCATTGTTTTCAAGCTTAAATGCTGCGTGTGTACACATAAACACATATACACAATAGTGACAAACTATGGTAGTTTTCCTGTGACAAATCGGAAATGGGAAAACCATTGTTGACGTGACTTGTACATTTGCTTCGTCGCGGAAAGGAAAGATTGACTGCAGAGCTACAAATAAACTTGCAATGGAAAAAAAACCTAATGAGAAAGGTTTTTGTACCTATCACCAGCACCTTGATCATTGCACAGCTCCTTACAATGGTCAGCCACATCCTGTTGCACGCCCACTAGCTGTAAACAAAGACTCATACTTTTGCTTTTATGTGAACATTAGATCAAATTCAGTTGCATAGGTGTAACTTTTGGTATAACTTCAGATTATGTTGTTTCTTATTTTTAGAATTCAAGAAGATAATGAGAAGCTACAGTATTCAGTACAACTCGGTAAGAATAAACATTAAGGTACATAAAATATTTATGACAATCAAGATCCACTTTTTAATACTTGTTTTAAAAATCTCCATCCCTACAACTCAGTTCTGACTGGTGCTTCCAATTGCCTAAGGGTTAAACTTGGGTTAAACTTGTACAGGGAATACCTGTAATATTGGTATTCCCTGCAGGCCCCAGAGGTAACAGGTCTAGGTTTAGTTACGCCCCCTGCCCCCTACAGCAGTTATGTCACCAGTTAAACATATATCACAATTGTGTCACAAACATCAAACACTTATTTGGTAATCTGGAGGTGGTCATTTATAAGGATCATAGATAGAAGTGCTAGAGCACTAAGGGGTACTCATTCAATAAGCACATATGTTTGGGGCACTGCTGCGTTCTCATACTGGGGCCTTTGTAAATGGCCCCCTGTAAATTATTCAATGGACCCAACAAGTTTATACCAGGATCCAAAGTATGACTTCTTGCTTTCCCTATCTGTATTATAACCAGAATAAAACATTGCTTCTTCTTTTGCCAAATATACAATTTCTTTCCCAGCCAGCTTCTAAATCTGTTATACATTTCCTTATGAAATACTGTAATCTTACGTACTTACTGATCTTGGAGCTTCTCATATTTCCTTCTGTGGGCCAAATAGTTACTGAAACTTTTGCATTCTGCCCAAACTCTGAACCTGCCTCTTTACGTTCTTTTCCTTTGTTGATTACCATCAAACAACAGAAATAATAAGCAAATGTTACTATTTCTCAGCACTCACCATAATGTAAGAATTAAACGCAACTTTTTATGCAGTTTTATGACGCTTATCTGTGGGTTGTCAGGAAGTCATGGGAACCCACCGTGGAATACGTAAGAAAGTTACTGCTCAATATATTGCATAAGTTGTATGTGTTCATCCAGCACCTACCAAATAATCTATTTATTAGCAACAGATGCCTCATTTTAACACAAACAGGGTTTTTATTCTCTAGTCCTTAAAAGGTGATGGCACATTAGACTCTTCGTCACCCATAGAAAATTGTGTTCCCTGTGGGCAACAAAGTGTCCTTTACATAGCAGTGAATGTGATTAGCCCTGGGTAAAATATACGCACCTTATACTTACGCCAAAATGCCTTCATGGCTAAATGATTTAAATGTTATACCCACTGTGATCAGGGGCTTTTTAGGGCTCAGCGCTGCCCTGAAGCAGCCAAGTCAATGTAACCCCCATGTTTCCCACGTTGGTGCGGATTGAGGGGGGGATGAATCAATAGTGCACAAGTGCTTCTCTGCTTGGTTGCACCCCCTACTACTTTTGCCAATTCCTGCTTTAAACCTTAGCTTTGCTGCTCCTTTGCAATGCCCTCCCTATCCCTGCCCCATAGAAGTTCTTCTTTCCTCTTTTCTCCTCTGCGTTTGAATGTGTATGTTGTTGTTCGAATTAACAGATTTGTGTTGAAATTGGTCATATTTAATCAAATTTATTTATATTACATATCATATGACACTAATAGGATTGGCCACTCGTCTGTTTGTCCAATTGTATGTAGTGTTTGAGAGAAGATGGCCAGCCTGAATATTTCCTGCATCTTCTTTAAAAGGGTAAAAATAAGTTTACTAAGTCATAAGCACAACTACCTTTCCCCTTACATAAACCCTAACCCCCCTTCCCCAGGTACTCTTATAACACCTCTACCTTCTGCACTAGGCCCTCTAACCCTTCCTACTACACCATGCCCACTATCACTCCTCTTCCAACCCTGCCAAAGCCACAAGCTCCCCCTCTAACTGACCACACATCCATCCTAGCAACATCCATACCTCCAACCTGCACAAGTTGCGCACAAGAAAAAATGCAACAGCTCTCCTTCACAGGTAACCTAAGAAAGCACTCCACAAAATGTTTTCTAAAGTGCATGCTTCCGTTCTTTTCTCAATTTTGCTAGCTACTGGGCACAAACAGAAGCACAGTTTTTATATGGCTTTATACTTGAAATAATTTAGCTCTTTGTGGTTGTTTCAAAAACCACTAAGCAAATGCCAGATTACATTACACAACTTTATACAGTAAATATGCCGGAATTTGTATTGCCGATTCTTTTAGCCCAAATCATTGCTGTTAGATCATATCTGCTTTATCCAAAGGTTTAAAAGGAAAACAATAACAAGTCCCAATGTGGTTCTGAATGGAACACTTTTGTGTTGAAATGTTCTCCTACAGGCACCAATATCTAAATACCTCAATAATTCTAGAATACTCCTTAGTAATAGGAGTTTTTCTCTTTCAGTAGTAATTTCTTTTGGAATTTGTGGTTTTAATATGTTTGTTCTGTTTGGTAAGAATTGCCCACATCAGAGTTCTGACATATAGGTGAACTTCTGTTGCTATGAAAGCCACCATTACACTTAAAACTCTCATCTAATGTATAGGAACCAGAGAGAGAGAGAGAGAATTCAATGTCAAAGTCTCGAACAGCATTTCTGCTCTATGGAGAAAAGGTTTTTCTTGTGTAATAGGGGTTTAAACTTCTCTAAAAGCCCTAGTTTGTGGCATATTAACCTTCAGGATGTTTATTTCATACAGCCTGTGTTGATGCAGGAAATAAAAGATTAATGAAAGATTTAATGTCTGGCAAGTCATGGAAAACTGGCTATCACTACTGTTACTAATGGTACAGCCTCTTTTCATCCCAAAAGTGCATATTTTGGAGCTTAGAATTTCTTGTTCCTGTACCATTGGTGGTTTTTATGATACAAATTAGAGGGCATCACGGGTGGGTTTTGGGCATTTCTCTGCTATTACCCTTATTCCATGGATATGTATAACATATAATATAAAGGGAAAAAATCCTATGGATAAAAATCCCAGGTTGCCTTAACATAGTAAAATAGTAACTAAGATTGAAAAAAGACACGCATCCATAGAGTTCAATCTTTTTGCTTCAATGAAACCATCCTAATTGCTAGTTGATCCAGTGGAAGGTGAACAATGCCAACTTCAGCCTCTCAGATTTGTCCTAATAGGGAAAAAAAAATCCCTCCTGGTTCCAGATTCTTTCTTGCTTCATCGTAAAAAGCATTTACATTTGTTTGACATGATTTGTCGTGCATAAAGCAATTTTGATTACTACATATAAAGTCTCTCTACAAAATATATTATTTGAATATGTAATCCCTTAACAAACTTTTAAACTTGCCCACAAGTGTCAGACTTCCAGGCCCACTTTTAAATACTGAAATGACATCAGCTTTCCTCCAATCCCCAGGTACCATACCACATGAAAATAAGTCTGAAAAATTGGAAAAAGTGGCCTGGCTAAAACTGAGCTAAACTTTCTAAATACCCAAGGGTGTATTCCAACTCCCCCTAGGATCTTTTTCATGTGTGTCACTGACCTGATTGAGCAGGGCCCCCTGTGCCGCTACAGAATGGGTCCTGAATCTCTGATTCTATTGTCGACATTGAATAAATGAACCGATTTAAGCACAATTGGGTTTTCAGAGTCCCTAAAACCAAATTATTTTTGAGGGGGGGCATTTGATAGTAGTTACTCCACTGTTTTTGAGAATACTTACATAGCTCAGCATCAAAACTGTAGTTTTCCTTCCTCTGCCTTTGCATTTTCATTAGGTTTCTAAAAGCCCTAACCTTCCCTTCCCCTTACATTACCCCTAGCCCCTACCCAAGTCTGCTTACAACACCTCTACCCTCTGTATTAGGCCCCCTAATCCTCCCCACTACACCATGCCTACTACCAACCCTGGCAAAGCCACAACCCCACATACACCAACCCCTCACCCAATATTCACTCTATCTGACCCCACATCCATCCTAATACCATCCATACCTTAAACCTACAATACATAAAACCAACCAAAGTTTTAATCTTTGAGCAGCTGGCAAATATTAGGTGACCCCCAGTAATTACACATTTGCAGTAGAGAGAAAAAGCTGGCTTTTTGCTAAGGTTCAGATTTTCAATCTACTGCGCATGCAAACCCGCGAAGAAGCAGGAAGGGGATGACTCCTCGCAAGTACCCCAGGCCGGTGCAGTTTTCTGCTTGGCCCACGGTATCAAGCAAGTGATTTGCCACCTCGAGTGATTAACCTTTTCTTCATTCACTAAACAAAGCTTGGCCTGGTTCTTTGGTTCCCTTGCAAGTGGAAGTGCATTTAATTAGATATAGTGAGGTGTTTCTTCATATTAGTTGATCTTACTGTATAAATAAATATTCTGAAACCACATAATAATGACACATACAACAGCTTTGGGTTTAATCTGTGAAATCACAGCTTTATTGATAACAAAAAATGATAGGTCCACAATTGGGGTTCCCTACCATCTACGGCTCCCAAATAGATTGCTGATGGCAATGCCAGCCTAAAGGCTAAGCTTAGCATAGGGAAAAGTGTGTTACATTCCCTTCCTTGGGAGCCGCAGTGGGTAGTCAGCCCCCACTATGAACCCTCACTTGGCTTTTTGATTCTGAGGAAGGCAAAAACCTCTGGAAGCTTGGGCCAATCTGCTTCATTAGAGGGAAAATTCCTTCCTGACTCCTTAACGGCAATCGGATCTCTCCCAGAATCAATGCGCCAATGTGGTAGGCTGTGATGGTGATAGTGAAGGTTGAAGGGTGAAGTTCAGTGTTGTGGGTTGGAGGCAGGGGGCGAATGATATGGGCTTAAAACAGGGGGCTGTGATATGGGCTTAAAACAGGGGGCTATGATATGGGCTAGAGCGGTGCTACTGTATGTACAGAAAAATGTTGGGGTGGGTCAGATACTGTGGGTTGGACTCAAGGGGGTGATGTTAGGGGCTTGAGGAAGGGGCCCGATGTGGGGGCCTGAGGAAAGGGCTGATGTTTTGGCCTGAGGAAAGGGCCTGATGTTGGGGGCCTGAGGAAAGGGCCCGATGTTGGGGGCCTGAGGAAAGGGCCCGATGTTGGGGGCCTGAGGAAAGGGCCCGATGTTGTGGGCCGGTGGAAAAGGCCGATGTTGTGGGCCGGTGGAAAGGGACCGATATTGTGGGCCGGTGGAAAGGGCCGATGTTGTGGGCCGGTGGAAAGAGCCCGATGTTGTGGGCCAGTGGAAAGGGCCGGTGGAAAGGGCCGATGTTGTGGGCCGGTGGAAAGGGCCCGATATTGTGGGCCGGTGGAAAGGGCCCGATGTTGTGGGCCGGTGGAAAGGGCCCGATATTGTGGGCCGGTGGAAAGGGCCGATGTTGTGGGCCGGTGGAAAGGGCCCGATATTGTGGGCCGGTGGAAAGGGCCCGATGTTGTGGGCCGATGTTGTGGGCCGGTGGAAAGGGCCGATGTTGTGGGCCGGTGAAAAGGGCTCGATGTTGTGGGCCGGTGGAAAGGACCGTTGTTGTGGGCCGGTGGAAAGGGCCCGATGTTGTGGGCCGGTGGAAAGGGCCCGATGTTGTGGGCCGGTGGAAAGGGCCCGATGTTGTGGGCCAGTGGAAAGGGCCCGATGTTGTGGGCTGGAGGAAAGGGCCGATGTTTTGGGCCTGAGGAAAGGGCCGATGTTGTGGGCCGGAGGAATGGGCCCGATGTTGTGGGCCGGTGAAAAGGGCTCGATGTTGTGGGCCGGTGGAAAGGGCCGATGTTGTGGGCCGGTGGAAAGGGCCGATGTTGGGGGCCGGGTGGAAAGGGCCGATGTTGTGGGCCGGTGGAAAGGGCCGATGTTGGGGGCCTGAGGAAAGGGCCGATGTTTTGGGCCGGTGAAAAGGGCTCGATGTTGTGGGCCGGAGGAAAGGGCCGATGTTGTGGGCCGGTGGAAAGGGCCGATGTTGTGGGCCGGTGGAAAGGGCCGATGTTGTGGGCCGGTGGAAAGGGCCGATGTTGTGGGCCCGTGGAAAGGGCCGATGTTGTGGGCCGGTGGAAAGGGCTGATGTTGTGGGCCCGTGGAAAGGGCCGATGTTGTGGGCCGGCGGAAAGGGCCCGATGTTGTGGGCCGGTGGAAAGGGCCGATGTTGTGGGCCGGTGGAAAGGGCCGATGTTGGGGGCCGGTGGAAAGGGCCGATGTTGTGGGCCGGTGGAAAGGGCCGATGTTGGGGGCCTGAGGAAAGGGCCGATGTTTTGGGCCGGTGAAAAGGGCTCGATGTTGTGGGCCGGAGGAAAGGGCCGATGTTGTGGGCCGGTGGAAAGGGCCGATGTTGTGGGCCGGTGGAAAGGGCCGATGTTGTGGGCCGGTGGAAAGGGCCGATGTTGTGGGCCCGTGGAAAGGGCCGATGTTGTGGGCCGGTGGAAAGGGCTGATGTTGTGGGCCCGTGGAAAGGGCCGATGTTGTGGGCCGGCGGAAAGGGCCCGATGTTGTGGGCCGGTGAAAAGGGCTCAATGTTGTGGGCCGGTGGAAAGGGCCGATGTTGTGGGCCGGTGGAAAGGGCCGATGTTGTGGGCCGGTGGAAAGGGCCGATGTTGTGGGCCGGTGGAAAGGGCCGATGTTGGGGGCCTGAGGAAAGGACCGATGTTGTGGGCCGGCGGAAAGGGCCCGAATTTTGGGCCGGTGAAAAGGGCTGCGATGCTGTGGGCCGGTGGAAAGGTCGCGATGTTTGTGGGCCGGTGGAAAAGGGCTCGATGTTGTGGGCCGGTGGAAAGGGCCGATGTTGTGGGCGGTGGGAAAGGGCTCTATGTTGTGGGCGTGGAAAGGGCGGATGTTGGGGGCTGAGGAAAGGGCCGATGGTTGTGGCCGGCAGAACAGGGCCCGATGTTGTGGGCCCGGTGAAAAGGGTCGATGTTGTGGGCTGGAGGAAAGGGCGGAATGTTGGGGGCCGGTGGAAAGGGCCGATGTTGGGGGACGGTGGAAGGGCCGATGTTAGTGCCGGTGGAAGGGCCGTGTTTGTGGGCCGGTGGGAAAGGGCGATGTTGTGGGCTGGAGAAAGGGCCAAATGTTGTGGGCCTGAGGAAGGGCCGATCGTTGTGGGCGGTGAAAAGGGGCTAATGTTGTGGGCCGGTGGAAAGGGCCGATGTTGTGGGCTGGTGGAAAGGGCCCGATGTTGTGGGCTGGTGGAAAGGGCCGATGTTGTGGGCTGGTGGAAAGGGCCGATGTTGTGGGCCGGTGAAAAGGGCCAATGTTGTGGGCCGGTGGAAAGGGCCCGATGTTGTGGGCCGGTGGAAAGGGCCGATGTTGTGGGCCGGTGGAAAGGGCCGATGTTGTGGGCCGGTGGAAAGGGCCGATGTTGTGGGCCGGTGGAAAGGGCCGATGTTGTGGGCCGGTGAAAAGGGCCGATGTTGTGGGCTGGAAGAAAGGGCCGATGTTGTGGGCCTGAGGAAAGGGCCGATGTTGTGGGCCGGTGAAAAGGGCCCGATGTTGTGGGCCGGTGGAAAGGGCTGATGTTGTGGGCCGGTGGAAAGGGCCGATGTTGTGGGCCGGAGGAAAGGGCCGATGTTGTGGGCCGGAGGAAAGGGCCGATGTTGTGGGCCGGAAGAAAGGGCCGATGTTGTGGGCCGGAGGAAAGGGTCGATGTTGTGGGCCGGTGAAAAGGGCCCGATGTTGTGGGCCGGTGAAAAGGGCCGATGTTGTGGGCCGGAGGAAAGGGCCGATGTTGTGGGCCGGAGGAAAGGGCCGATGTTGTGGGCCGGAGGAAAGTGCCGATGTTGTGGGCCGGAGGAAAGGGTCGATGTTGTGGGCCGGTGAAAAGGGCCCGATGTTGTGGGCCGGTGGAAAGGGCCGATGTTGTGGGCCGGAGGAAAGGGCCGATGTTGTGGGCCGGAGGAAAGGGCCGATGTTGTGGGCTGGAGGAAAGGGCCGATGTTGTGGGCCGGAGGAAAGGGCCGATGTTGTGGGCCGGAAGAAAGGGCCGATGTTGTGGGCCGGAGGAAAGTGCCGATGTTGTGGGCCGGAGGAAAGGGCCGATGTTGTGGGCCTGAGGAAAGGGCCGATGTTGTGGGCCGGAGGAAAGGGCTGATGTTGTTGGCCTGAGGAAAGGGCCGATGTTGTGGGCCGGTGGAAAGGGCCGATGTTGTTGGCCGGTGGAAAGGGCCGATGTTGTGGGCTGGAGGAAAGGGCCGATGTTGTGGGCCGGAGGAAAGGGCCGATGTTGTGGGCCGGAGGAAAGGGCCGATGTTGTGGGCCGGAAGAAAGGGCCCGATGTTGTGGGCCGGAGGAAAGTGCCGATGTTGTGGGCCGGAAGAAAGGGCCGATGTTGTGGGCCGGAGGAAAGGGCCGATGTTGTGGGCCGGAGGAAAGGGCCGATGTTGTGGGCTGGAAGAAAGGGCCGATGTTGTGGGCCGGAAGAAAGGGCCGATGTTGTGGGCCGGAGGAAAGGGCCCGATGTTGTGGGCCGGAGGAAAGGGCCGATGTTGTGGGCTGGAAGAAAGGGCCGATGTTGTGGGCCGGAGGAAAGGGCCCGATGTTGTGGGCCGGAGGAAAGGGCCGATGTTGTGGGCCGGTGGAAAGGGCCGATGTTGTGGGCCGGTGGAAAGGGCCCTTTCCTCCGGCCCACAACATCGGCCCTTTCCACCGGCCCACAACATCGGCCCCTTTCCACCGGCCAACAACATCGGGCCCTTTCCACCGGCCCACAACATCGGGCCCTTTCCACCGGCCCACAACATCGGCCCTTTCCTCAGGCCCACAACATCGGCCCTTTCCTCAGGCCCACAACATCGGCCCTTTCCACCGGCCCACAACATCGGCCCTTTCCACCGGCCCACAATATCGGCCCTTTCCACCGGCCCACAACATCGGCCCTTTTCACCGGCCCACAACATCGGCCCTTTCCACCGGCCCACAACATCGGGCCCTTTCCTCCGGCCCACAACATCGGCCCATTCCTCCGGCCGACAACATCGGCCCTTTCCTCCGGCCCACAACATCGGCCCTTTCCTCCGGCCCATAACATCGGCCCTTTCCTCCAGCCCACAACATCGGCCCTTTCCACCGGCCCACAACATCGGGCCCTTTCCTCCGGCCCACAACATCGGCCCATTCCTCCGGCCGACAACATCGGCCCTTTCCTCCGGCCCACAACATCGGCCCTTTCCTCCGGCCCACAACATCGGCCCTTTCCACCGGCTCACAACATCTGCCCTTTCCACTGGCCCACAACATCGGCCCTTTCCTCCGGCCCACAACATCGGCCCTTTCCTCAGGCCCACAACATCGGCCCTTTCCTCCGGCCCACAACATCGGCCCTTTCCACCGGCCCACAACATCGGCCCTTTCCACCGGCCCACAACATCGGCCCTTTCCACCGGCCCACAACATCTGCCCTTTCCACCGGCCCACAACATCGGCCCTTTCCACTGGCCCACAACATCGGCCCTTTCCTCAGGCCCTCAACATCGGCCCTTTCTTCCAGCCCACAACATCGGGCCCTTTTCACCGGCCCACAACATTGTTGTGGGCTGGAGGAAAGGGCCGATGTTGTGGGCCGGAGGAAAGGGCTGATGTTGTGGGCTGGTGGAAAGGGCCCGATGTTGTGGGCTGGTGGAAAGGGCCCGATGTTGTGGGCTGGTGAAAAGGGCCCGATGTTGTAGACCGGTTAAAAGGGCCAATGTTGTGGACCGGTGGAAAGGGCCCGATGTTGTGGGCCGGAGGAAAGGGCCGATGTTGTGGGCTGGAAGAAAGGGCCGATGTTGTGGGCCGGAGGAAAGGGTCGATGTTGTGGGCCGGTGAAAAGGGCCCGATGTTGTGGGCCGGTGAAAAGGGCCGATGTTGTGGGCCGGAAGAAAAGGGCCGATGTTGTGGGCCGGAGGAAAGGGCCGATGTTGTGGGCCGGAGGAAAGTGCCGATGTTGTGGGCCGGAGGAAAGGGTCGATGTTGTGGGCCGGTGAAAAGGGCCCGATGTTGTGGGCCGGTGGAAAGGGCCGATGTTGTGGGCCGGAGGAAAGTGCCGATGTTGTGGGCCGGAGGAAAGGGCCGATGTTGTGGGCCGGAAGAAAGGGCCGATGGTGTGGGCCGGAGGAAAGTGCCGATGTTGTGGGCCGGAGGAAAGGGCCGATGTTGTGGGCTGGAAGAAAGGGCCGATGTTGTGGGCCGGAGGAAAGGGCCGATGTTGTGGGCCGGAAGAAAGTGCCGATGTTGTGGGCCGGAGGAAAGGGCCGATGTTGTGGGCTGGAAGAAAGGGCCGACGTTGGGGGCCTGAGGAAAGGGCCGATGTTGTGGGCCGGAGGAAAGGGCCCGATGTTGTGGGCCGGTGAAAAGGGCCCGATGTTGTGAGCCGGTGAAAAGGGCTCAATGTTGTGGGCCGGTGGAAAGGGCCTGATGTTGTGGGCCAGTGAAAAGGGCCAATGTTGTGGGCCGGAGGAAAGGGCCGATGTTGTGGGCCGGAGGAAAGGGCCGATGTTGTGGGCCGGAGGAAAGGGCCGATGTTGTGGGCCCTAGGAAAGGGCCGATGTTGTGGGCCAGTGAAAAGGGCCAATGTTGTGGGCCGGAGGAAAGGGCCGATGTTGTGGGCCGGAGGAAAGGGCCGATGTTGTGGGCCTGAGGAAAGGGCCGATGTTTTGGGCCGGTGGAAAGGGCCGATGTTGTGGGCCGGAGGAAAGGGCCGATGTTGTGGGCCTGGGGAAAGGGCCGATGTTGTGGGCCGGAGGAAAGGGCTGATGTTGTTGGCCTGAGGAAAGGGCCGATGTTGTGCGCCGGAGGAACGGGCCCGATGTTGTGGGCCGGTGGAAAGCGCCGATGTTGTTGGCCGGTGGAAAGGGCCGATGTTGTGGGCTGGAGGAAAGGGCCGATGTTGTGGGCCTGAGGAAAGTGCCGATGTTGTGGGCCGGAGGAAAGGGCCGATGTTGTGGGCCGGAAGAAAGGGCCCGATGTTGTGGGTCGGAGGAAAGTGCCGATGTTGTGGGCCGGAAGAAAGGGCCGATGTTGTGGGCCGGAGGAAAGGGCCGATGTTGTGGGCTGGAAGAAAGGCCCGATGTTGTGGGCTGGAAGAAAGGGCCGATGTTGTGGGCCGGAGGAAAGGGCCCGATGTTGTGGGCCGGAGGAAAGGGCCGATGTTGTGGGCTGGAAGAAAGGGCCGATGTTGTGGGCCGGAGGAAAGGGCCCGATGTTGTGGGCTGGAGGAAAGTGCCGATGTTGTGGGCTGGAAGAAAGGGCCGATGTTGTGGGCCGGAGGAAAGGGCCCGATGTTGTGGGCCGGAGGAAAGGGCCCGATGTTGTGGGCCGGTGGAAAGGGCCAATGTTGTGGGCTGGAGGAAAGGGCCGATGTTGTGGGCCAGAGGAAAGGGCCGATGTTGTGGGCCGGAGGAAAGGGCCCGATGTTGTGGGCCGGTGGAAAGGGCCGATGTTATGGGCTGGAGGAAAGGGCCGATGTTGTGGGCCGGAGGAAAGGGCCCGATGTTGTGGGCCGGTGGAAAGGGCCCGATGTTGTGGGCCGGTGGAAAGGGCCGATGTTGTGGGCTGGAAGAAAAGGCCGATGTTGTGGGCCTGAGGAAAGGGCCGATGTTGTGGGCCGGAGGAAAGGGCCGATGTTGTGGGCCGGAGGAAAGGGCCCGATGTTGTGGGCCGGTGGAAAGGGCCCGATGTTGTGGGCCGGTGGAAAGGGCCGATGTTGTGGGCTGGAGGAAAGGGCCAGATGTTGTGGGCCGGAGGAAAGGGCCCGATGTTGTGGGCCGGTGGAAAGGGCCGATGTTGTGGCCCTGAGGAAGGGGCCTGATGTGGGCCGGAAGAAAGGGCCGATGTTGTGGGCCTGAGAAAAGGGCCGATGTTGTGGGCCTGAGCAAAGGGCCGATGTTGTTGGCCTCAGCAAAGGGCCGATGTTGTTGGCCTGAGGAAGGGGCCTGATGTGGGCCGGAAGAAAGGGCCGATGTTGTGGGCCGGTGGAAAGGGCCAATGTTGTGGGCTGGAGGAAAGGGCCGATGTTGTGGGCCAGAGGAAAGGGCCGATGTTGTGGGCCGGAGGAAAGGGCCCGATGTTGTGGGCCGGTGGAAAGGGCCGATGTTGTGGGCTGGAGGAAAGGGCCGATGTTGTGGGCCGGAGGAAAGGGCCCGATGTTGTGGGCCGGTGGAAAGGGCCCGATGTTGTGGGCCGGTGGAAAGGGCCGATGTTGTGGGCTGGAAGAAAAGGCCGATGTTGTGGGCCGGAGGAAAGGGCCCGATGTTGTGGGCCGGTGGAAAGGGCCCGATGTTGTGGGCCGGTGGAAAGGGCCGATGTTGTGGGCTGGAGGAAAGGGCCAGATGTTGTGGGCCGGAGGAAAGGGCCCGATGTTGTGGGCCGGTGGAAAGGGCCGATGTTGTGGGCCTGAGGAAAGGGCCCGATGTTGTGGGCCGGTGAAAAGGGCCCGATGTTGTGGGCCGGTGGAAAGGGCCCGATGTTGTGGGCCGGTGGAAAGGGCCCGATGTTGTGGGCCGGTGGAAAGGGCCGATGTTGTGGGCCGGAGGAAAGGGCCCGATGTTGTGGGCCGGAGGAAAGGGCCGATGTTGTGGTCCTGAGGAAAGGGCCCGATGTTGTGGGCCTGAGGAAAGGGCCCGATGTTGTGGGCCGGAGGAAAGGGCCGATGTTGTGGGCCGGAGGAAAGGGCCGATGATGTGGGCCTGAGGAAAGGGCCGATGTTGTGGGCCTGAGGAAGGGGCCTGATGTGGGCCGGATGAAAGGGCCGATGTTGTGGGCCTGAGGAAAGGGCCCGATGTTGTGGGCCTGAGGAAAGGGCCGATGTTGTGGGCCTGAGGAAGGGGCCCGATGTTGTGGGCCTGAGGAAAGGGCCGATGTTGTGGGCCTGAGGAAAGGGCCGATGTTGTGGGCCTGAGGAAGGGGCCCGATGTTGTGGGCCGGTGGAAAGGGCCGATGTCGTGGGCCTGAGGAAAGGGCCGATGTCGTGGGCCTGAGAAAAGGGCCGATGTTGTGGGCAGGAGGAAAGGGCCGATGTTGGGGGCCTGAGGAAGGGGCCCGATGTTGTGGGCCTGAGGAAAGGGCCGATGTTATGGGCCTGAGGAAAGGGCCGATGTCGTGGGCCTGAGAAAAGGGCCGATGTTGTGGGCCGGAGGAAAGGGCCGATGTTGGGGGCCGGAGGAAAGGGCCGATGTTGTGGGCCTGAGGAAAGGGCCGATGTTGTGGGCCTGAGGAAAGGGCCGATGTCGTGGCCCTGAGGAAGGGGCCTGATGTGGGCCGGAAGAAAGGGCCGATGTTGTGGGCCTGAGAAAAAGGCCGATGTTGTGGGCCGGAGGAAAGGGCCGATGTTGTGGGTCTGAGGAAAGGCCCGATGTTGTGGGCCTGAGGAAAGGGCCGATGTTGTGGGCCTGAGGAAAGGGCCGATGTCGTGGCCCTGAGGAAGGGGCCTGATGTGGGCCGGAAGAAAGGGCCGATGTCGTGGGCCTGAGAAAAGGGCCGATGTTGTGGGCCGGAGGAAAGGGCCGATGTTGGGGGCCGGAGGAAAGGGCCGATGTCGTGGGCCTGAGAAAAGGGCCGATGTTGTGGGCCGGAGGAAAGGGCCGATGTTGGGGGCCGGAGGAAAGGGCCGATGTTGTGGGCCTGAGGAAAGGGCCGATGTTGTGGGCCTGAGGAAAGGGCCGATGTCGTGGCCCTGAGGAAGGGGCCTGATGTGGGCCGGAAGAAAGGGCCGATGTTGTGGGCCGGAGGAAAGGGCCGATGTTGTGGGCCTGAGGAAAGGCCCGATGTTGTGGGCCTGAGGAAAGGGCTGATGTTGTGGCCCTGAGGAAGGGGCCTGATGTGGGCCGGAAGAAAGGGCCGATGTTGTGGGCCTGAGAAAAGGGCCGATGTTGTGGGCCTGAGCAAAGGGCCGATGTTGTTGGCCTGAGCAAAGGGCCGATGTTGTTGGCCTGAGGAAGGGGCCTGATGTGGGCCGGAAGAAAGGGCCGATGTTGTGGGCCGGAGGAAAGGGCCGATGTTGTGGGCCTGAGGAAAGGCCCGATGTTGTGGGCCTGAGGAAAGGGCTGATGTTGTGGCCCTGAGGAAGGGGCCTGATGTGGGCCGGAAGAAAGGGCCGATGTTGTGGGCCTGAGAAAAGGGCCGATGTTGTGGGCCTGAGCAAAGGGCCGATGTTGTTGGCCTGAGGAAGGGGCCTGATGTGGGCCGGAAGAAAGGGCCGATGTTGTGGGCCTGAGGAAAGGGCCGATGTTGTGGGCCGGAGGAAAGGGCCGATGTTGGGGGCCGGAGGAAGGGGCCTGATGTTGTGGGCCTGAGGAAAGGGCGATGTTGTGGGCCTGAGGAAAGGGTCGATGTTGTGGGCCTGAGGAAAGGGCCGATGTTGTGGGCCTGAGGAAAGGGTCGATGTTGGGGGCCGGAGGAAAGGGCTTATGCTGTGGGCCTGAGGAAAGGGTCGATGTTGTGGGCCTGAGGAAAGGGCCGATGTTGTGGGCCTGAGGAAAGGGTCGATGTTGGGGGCCGGAGGAAAGGGCTGATGTTGTGGGCAGATGTTTATGCTTACCAGCTGGAGTTCACGTATGAGAATTCCTGGAGAACCATTGGATCATCTGGTGGAACTTCGCTCTTGGGGTCCTCCAAGAATGGCAGTGGCCCTGTATATGTTGCCTTCAAATCCTCTGGTGAAAACTGTAGGATAGAGAAAGAATTAAATACATTTATCTGTTTCTTGTATAATAACATCTGTTTATATGGGATCTTACATTATTTAGCAGCTGCATTTCCTGAATGTAAATATAAAGGAAAAACTGAATTTGGCTTACAGAATATTGCAGCTTGGGAAAACATTAGCTGCCCCCTATAAAAGCTGTAGGATAGACTCCCACGGAGTATGCCTTGTTCTAACTACTGAATGGCAGTAATGTAGTAATTAAAGCCTTAGGGTAAGGGACAGAGAGTAAAGGCTCTGGGAGTTTGGGATCTGTAGGAGCGGGAGCTGCAGTCTTGTACTTACTCCTTCCGGCTTAAAAGGCGAAGGCACCTTCAGGCTCTCCAGTTCTGCCCACTTGATGGATCTGAAGAAGGGGTGGCTCCTAATGTCTCCTGTTGTGCCGAGACGCTTCTCCGGATCCTTCTCTAGCAGCTAAAGGCCCAGACAACAGTTGCATATTAGGGAAATCAGACAACATACATGGCAGTACATCACAAAGGCCCACAAAAGGGTTAATTCTCTCCTATGTACTATACTGATATTGCTTTAAAAACAATTCAAGTTCTATTAAAGCTTATTTTATTTTTAAAAATAAGCATTTGGGCTGTTTAACCCATTATGTGTTGGCTAACCCAAAATCAATGGAGACATAAGTCATGTTTGCTCTTTTGCATTTGGTCAGGTAATAAAGCTACAGCCTTACAGTTACCTTGCTGTGGGGCCATTAATATCCAAGACAGCAAATAAACATTCACTCCAGTTCCCACTCTGAATGCCCCATATCAAGAATATTTTGGCTTTCCTATAAACATCGCTGTATCTGTGCTTATACCCACCTCGTTCAGGAGTCTCCTGGCGTCTCTGCTAAGCCCTTTTTCATAGCGGGGCTTGGTACTGGTCACTAAATATGCCAGATAGTTCATGCCAGATAGATCATCGAATGGTAATTGACCAGTAGCCATCAGGCACAGGATGATCCCGAATGCCCACCAGTCAACTCCTGCATCGTATGGATCCCTCATAAACAGCTAGAAAAGCAAGAGCAAATCATTTACTAAATTGGAACATGTTCCTACTTCATCTTACAATTAACCATTTCCATGCCATCTTTAGATTCATGGCTGTGAACAGCAGTCTTGATGTTATCCGTATTGCGCATTTTAGTTACAGTTAATAAGTAATACAAATGAACTGACTCCCAGCAGTATTCATAGTGCACTTTTCAAATCCCACCTGCTCCTGCTCAATTCTAAACCTGTTTCAGAAGAAACTGTCTGTGAGATTGATTTTTACCCTTATGTTCCAGTTCTCCCAGGAATAAATACACTTTAGATGTAACGGCAAGAGTCACCCATCCCCTATACTAAGCTAAGGTGGAAAGGTTTAGTGCTGTTCCCTTAGGCAATGCTAGTGACTGTGGGTTGTTACTTTGGGCTAAAGCTAGAGAATGTGCCCCCCTTAGGTGAGGATAGGGGGAATTAAATAAAGGCACACAGGGTGGATTTCAGGGTGGGTTCTTCAGTCGGTGCAATAGCACCTGAAATCAGGCCCTGACACCTGCCATTGAGTTGCATGGGATATGCCATAAAGCAGCCTAGTGCACATTTTTTAGGCGGAAGTGCTAGTGCTTAGGCATATCCCAGTTAGTGTTATGACCGTAAGGAGGTAAGAAATTGACTAATTGGAGGCTATTGGCCACTGCACTTTAGCAATTTAGTGGCTACACGCAGTTTTGAATATAATTAGTAGAACTATACAGTTATGAATATAATATCTATAAAATGTATACCATATACCCATATACACTGCAAGGCAAATGTCAATAAAACCATTTATTGCTCATATTGGCCTCCTACATACACCCCTGAGGCTGTAAGTTGCTTTGGTGGCTCTCAGGGGTAGGTCAGGGCACATCTCACTATTCCCATTAATAACTGTGTAAGAACTGAATTTCTCACCTCTGGAGCCCGGTATTTAAAGTTTCCAACGACGGCCTTCAGCTTCATTCCCTTGGAAACATCCTCTGCTACCAGTCCAAAGTCCACGATCTTGATGTGGCCATCTTTGCTTATTAAAATGTTATCAGGCTTTAAATCCCTGGAAGAGAATAGTTACTAATATTGTTATCTAATATAGGGTAGGAAAGTAAAGGGTGAGAGGGAAGGGAGTACAGGAAGAGGAAAGGCAACACAAAATGAGGAGTAAGAGAATATTATATACAGGGCTCTCTTGATCCAACACAAAAATGTGTATTTGTGTGTCTGTTTTTATGGTATCACCAACAACCCCTTCACTACTATGATGCTTTTCAGATTCATTGCACAATATTTATTTACTGTATATACTTTATCTCTCCTCTATCTGTCTCTATATTTCCTATAAACTCCCCTTTTCCTAAGTGCACTCCCTCCACTCCATGCATTATTACTCCCCAATAAGGAATATTCACATTATCCAAGATCTTGCACCCCACATTTTAGTCTTTCCTTCATTATGGTTTAGCATCTCTCTGGATATAAGTGACTTATTTAAGCGGATGTTCTGATGCATTTGTTCATGTTAGCTCACCATTATTGCATAAGATAATGTACCAGAGCAGTTTGCATCCAATGTGCATTATGTTTTGTTTTATGCAGCTGTAGCGGGATGTGAATAAAGGGGCACAAGACTTACATATCACTATATTATACAGTGCAGGGGGAAGCAGACACACAGCGGGATTTACTTACTCTGGGGTCAGAGCAGAGATAGAGCAATATTACTTACCGATGTACAATCCCTCTGCTGTGAAGGAACTGGAGGCCTACTACCAGTTCTGCTGAAAAAAAGCTGTAAAAAATATGAACATATGTATTAACCATCATATTTACCTTTACTACAACGGTTCATTTATTAAAGACCCCCCCAAGGTGATACACATACCCAGATGACTGTGCAGTTTGGTCAAAATGAGCCCAATTACCTGATGAAATCTGGGTACATGTGGCCAACTTTAAACTCTAGACAGAATTGTAACAGACACTATCTGACGACAAGTTCCTTTCTAAACTGACAGCATTACTTTTTTATTTTATAAAAATGTTTTTACCAGTCCAAAAGCTTTAGCAGAAGTTAACTTAAGTCCCTGTTTGTGGTACAAAAACCATTTGTATTCCCTCTATTACAAATAGACACCTGTCTGGATTTAGTAAAGTTGAAGGGGCCCAAACACTAACTGGATGGGGTTGTGTATCTCTGCTATTGAATAACACACATCCAGGGTCTTATTTATCAGACAAATTCTGCCCAGTTTATTTAACCCATAGCAGCCAACCTCTGAACTGGCAAAATGCCCATAATTGTTAAATAAGCTCCACAGTCCTTTGCAGACTGCACTGAATCATGCTCTCCATATTGACTCCTATATTAGTATTTAATTAATACAGTGGTGGAGGCAGTTTAATCTGGATTTGCATGCTATTCTGCTGGACTCAAAGTAGATATTTTGGAACTAGCCATTAGGGTGAACTTAATGCACCTTTCAGCCTTGTGCAACTGTAACCTGACTGATATCGGTCTCTGAACCATCTCCCTCTATTGCAGTTTGTATGTTACTTACATTACCGTCTCCATCCCGAGTTTCTCCTTACTGTGTATCAGATCCCAAAGGCTGGTCTTGCTCTCACACTCCATCACCAGATAGGCATGCAGCTGGTTACATAGATAAATGAAAAGAGCATAAAAATGAGTAATGTTGAGTCCTGTAAGATCATTATTCTATTCAGTCTCATTGTTAGATGAACAACAGCACCATAGGTATAGAAGTAGCAGCACCCCATTACTGCATAAAAATGCACAGGGATTTGCTGGGCTGGGACACACGTACAAGTGTGATTGGCTATAGTAGCAGAATAAGGTATGTCCCACTAAACAAAGTTAAACAAAGGCATAGTAACATTGGCACTATATTGTACCTGTGATTGAAAGGCTGCAAGCCCCTTGCAGAGAAAGGGACACTCTCCGGTGATTTTGAGTGTTTGAGCTTCTGCCTTTATCCGCTTTTGGTCATAAGGGTTGTCTTTCTTCTTAATGATCTTCAAAGCAACATGCTTCGTTGTCTTGGTTAATGATGCCAACATTACCTGAGAAAGGCAGAAGGAAGAGAGAAGTGATTAGAAGGTCCAGTTGGAAACACTGGGATCCCAGGAAATGGTTTGGGGAGCACTTGAAGAATGGGTTATCCCTGAAAAGTTCATTGGAATGGAAAGCAATAAGTGACTGTCAGTAGTAATGCGAGTAGCAATTGAAATACCATGAATCAGACACAGGAGCCCATTGCTGTCAGACACAAGGAAGCATCGTACACCTGCTATTGGTGCAAGTAGGGGGGCCGAATAGAGGCTACCCATATTCCACACCCAACCTACCCTGCGTGAATACAGAGCTGCTCTGGAGACCAAAACCTGTGCCTACAGTGTAGGCCTGCGCCACTTTTTTGCACTTAGTAAATGAGCCCCATGAAATCAAACAAGGCTTTACTGTACATATAGGAAGCTAACACAAAACAAGGGGTTACAGTAGCTGGGATCTTGTCTTTGCAAAAAAAACAGGCCAAAATGAAATAGCAACCCTGGGAAGCTGATCACTTACCTTGCCGAAAGATCCAGCCCCAAGTTCCATGTGGAAACTGTAGTTCGAAATGACACAAGGATTGGGTCTTTCAGCTTCAACACGTTGCTTCTTCAGATCCCGTTCTTCCTCTGGGAAAGAGAAATTTGATTAATATACCATATTGCTGGGATACACTGGATATCTGAACTTTCCGGCCTTTACCTAGAATTAATATTACCCAGCTTTATACTGAATTTCCAAGAATTTGCAATGAGTTTAGATACCTTAGATGCAGGAAAATGATTTAATTACATATTGCAAAGTTATCTGGACAAATCCTAAATTTACAGATTTTGATTGATTGCCATGGGTTACTGCCCAGGTGTAAATTTGCCCAGTGTTAATAAATAAGTGTCATTTAAAAAGAAAGTTTATCTGTTTGTTGGTCTATGTGTAATTTATGTGTTTGGACACAGTAAGACCAAATGCAACAAAACATATTAAGTACCATCCTCCCTCATCCATGTGGACAACAAAAAGGATTTTTGGGATAAAAAAAAAACATTGGCACCCAGAGTCACGTGTTATTTTGTGTTATTATGTTACTTGTGATATGTTATCCATATTATGTTCCACCCACCTTGTGAAATCTGAGGAATAAAATACCAATTAATCCTACAATGGGATATTTAATGGACAAATGTTACAGTTATTTTATGTTCAGCCTGCTTCTCCTTACCTTCTGCTGGTTCCCCATCATTGCTGCAGCTTCTCTCTCTTTTCTTGCTTTTGTCTTCCTCTATCACAGACTGGCTCTTTATTTGGCCGATATCTTCCTCTGTTCCGATGTTCTGCCCAATTCTTAATCTTTTAGAGCTAGATTCTGTCTCACTGCTCTCTTCATCAACTTCTCTTTTCCTCTTCTCCAGGTTGATATGAGGACTTCTGGCAAATTCCTCCTTTTCACTTACAGAAGTGCTCTCTTCTTTCTCCTGCTGAGATCCTTTATCCATAGATGGTAAAATGATCTCAAAAAAACTCAAAAATTCAAAAAAATCTTGCTTCTCTCTAGGGAGACGCTTGGCAGCACTTCAGTCTCTGAAGCTACTCTGTCTAGAGTGACACATTTCCAACTGCCAAAACCCAACTGTCACTGTACATGACAATATGCTATACTAACTTGGTGCAATATCCACTTGACCCCATTTAAATGGACATTATCACATACGTCTTTCATCTGAAACATTTTAGTGGGGCTTTTCTTATAAGAACAATTAATAATGCACAATATTTAATAACCATTTTCCTTCAAAACATTAACTAGAAGAAGATGCCCCTTGGTGCCTATTGTCAGCTGCATGGGGTCAATAAGTAAAGACTAAATCTGGCTGCATTTGAGCCAAGGTAAGATGTGCTTGTCAGATCATTCCATGTGATAATCTGCTGAATATTAAAGCAATATGGCCACGCAATTGGATGGCAGACCATACTGATCCAGAAAACTAAGCAGAAAAGTTAACCTATGGATTTGCACATCAATCAAACTGTGAAAAAAATCCCTGTATGTTTGGCAACTTGCTTAACTGGACTGGGTAATTTCCAATGGCTATTTCACCAACGCTGCACATAAAGGGTAACCCTAACATGCAGTCATGCTGGTAGATCCACTGGAGACCAAATGCGATTTCCCTAAGACACCATTTAGTGTGAGACTACAAGCCCTACACTAATTGGCACATCAACTTTATACCTTTTTAAAGTAAAGTGTTTAATTAGACAACAAGACACTGAAAATAATTTTAATTATTACTATTACAATAAATAAAGTACCATTCCAAATGTTCCTGTCAGTGTTATGTACTTGTCTGTTAGTTTAAAGTTGCCAAAGGAGTACATACAGTATCTGTAAAATGCCGGAATTAAAGCCTCCTAATACTGCTCAGCATTATGCTTTGTGTCTTTGAATGACTATAATTTATTATGCTGTGTAAAACGAAATTTGCCGAAAAAGCAGTGTATAAAGCTGTGTAAAATAAATGGCAAATTTTGCTACCAAACAGCAGATTTGATGCAGTTATTTTACGGAAGTGTGGCAAATTTTTCTGGTGCTTTTTACATGGAATAATAAATGGACCCCTAAGCAGCGGATTTATGATTGCTTGACCCTAAAGAGTCATTGTATCTGACCCCTGTTTATTTCTTAAACAACTGTATTCTACACTGATCTGTTATTGCTTTGTAAAAGAATGAAAATTGAATAGCTGCCTCCCCAAAAAGCCTTTCCACTGGCAATATGGGGAATCTCCGGTGGGAAGACATATTTATGAAGTTTCCCTTTATTACCAGTTGAAATGCTTTTTCGGGAGATTATTATGCATCCAACAGTATCATAGCTTGTGCTGTTAAGTGTAATTCTGAACACATTTTGTGTTTTTGTTTTGAATGGATACCATGTATCACTCAAAGATCAGATGACATTTCCAAATGGGTCATTTATCGATCTTTGGGCAAAGTGCAAATGCAAAAATAATCAGACACTAAGGTAGACAATAGAATGGTGTGCAAAATGTTGAACTTCAGGACTGGATGTAGGAGTAGGGGGTAGTAGGGGTAGTATGGGGAGGCATTTACCTAGGATGCAAAAAAAGTAGTGTGCTTGACACAAACCTCATGTAACTACATACCCCTAGATCAGCTATAATTCCACATCCCTGACTGGCTGAGGGAGCAGAGATGTTACAAGTGGGTGGGGGGGGGGCATTTCTGCTTGTCAACTTTCCTTGTCAACTAGCTCCCCCCACTCATCACCTTACTTTGTGGAGGGTAAGGGGTGCTCATGGGCTGCGGCTTTCCTAGGGCTTCCCCCTTTTGTATATTATAAAAGATATTGTAAATGTTCTGTTATGCACAAAAAAGCACAGACTGTATGCTGCTGGAAGTGTACCTAGTATCAGACCCACTATCTTTGATGCAGATCCTGTACGAATATATATAATTTAAATGAAGCAGATTTTATTCTAAGGGGCTGATGTATCAAAAATTCGAGATACTAGAAAAAACGTGGCGAAAAATGCAAATACTTGAATATTTAAATACTCTCAAAAACCATGAATAGTTGGTATTTATTAAGGGTGAAGACATACAGGGCGACTAGTAGCAGCTACTGTACTTGTTGTGGCTACTAAAAAAGACAATGCTGATTATTTACTGATAATTGTCCCTACTTGTGTTTTAGCAGAGGCAATTCTCAGTATTGTCTATGGGAGGGTATTTTCTAGAATTTAGTAGCCTTGAAAAAGTAGCTGCTACTAGTAGCCCAGTGTGTCTTACCCCTAAAGGAAAAAATCCACAAGAAAAAAACTCAGTAAGTAAAAGCTGGCGAGGCTCAACAGAAGTCAATTGGAATTGTCTTGACAACTTTATTTCATTTTCAATTTATTTATTTTATTTATTAAGACATTCTAGTTCTTTAGCCTCATTAAAAAATGAATGGTACAATGAGGTTCTCACCACCGTACAACTTTTTTTTTTCTGAGACGAAATGCATATAGGAATATTCTGTCGCAGTTTTTAAAATAAGCCAGCATTCAAGGAGAAATAAATATGAATATGAAGATGAATATGCCCATAAGTTAATGCTCAAAAAGTCATTATATATTAAAGAAAGAACATGAAAATGAAAAGGTTTTGTAAGTAGGTTTTTTTTGCGACAAAACACAGCCAGGACTATTCAGAGTCTGACTTCTTTTTTTTTTTAATACAGTACAGGTATGGGATCCTCTATACGGAAAGCCGTTATCCAGAAAGTTCTAAACAGAAAGGCCATCTCTATTATAATCAAATAATTCAAATTTTTAAATATGAGTTTCTCTGTAATAATAAAACAGTACCTTGTACTTGATCCCCACTAAGATATAATTACCCCTTATTGGGGGCAGAACAGCCCTATTGGGTTTATTTAATGGTTAAATGATTCCCTTTTCTCTGTAATAATAAAACAGTACCTGTACTTGATCCCCACTAAGATATAATTACCCCTTATTGGGGGCAGAACAGCCCTATTGGGTTTATTTAATGGTTAAATGATTCCCTTTTCTCTGTAATAATAAAACAGTACCTGTACTTGATCCCAACTAAGATATAATTACCCCTTATTGGGGGCAGAACAGTCCTATTGGGTTTATTTCATGGTTAAATGATTCCCTTTTCTCTGTAATAATAAAACAGTACCTGTACTTGATCCCAACTAAGATATAATTACCCCTTATTGGGGGCAGAACAGCCCTATTGGGTTTATTTCATGGTTAAATGATTCCCTTTTCTCTGTAATAATAAAACAGTACCTGTACTTGATCCCAACTAGGATATAATTAATCTTTATTGGAGGAAAAACATTAGGTTTATTTAATGTTTAAATGATTTTTTAGCAGATGGAAAATATGGTGATCCAAAAGGAAAGATACGCTATCCGGAAAACCCCAGGTCCATTTCCCAGTTCCCTTTTCTCTGTAATAATAAAACAGTACCTTGTACTTGATCCCATCTAGGATATAATGAATCCCATTAGGTTTATTTAATGTTTAAATGGCGAGCCAACAGGAAATATCCGCTATCTGGAAAACCCCAAGTCCCGAGCATTCTGTATAACAGGTCCCATCTCAAACCTGTCCTTGAGATAGTTGTCACTATTTTTTTTACATAATAACATTTTTTGCTTAATCTGCCTGAGGTGTGTGTGTATATATATAATCCACAGTGGTCACAGACACATAACAAATCCAAGTTAAGAAATTCTCCTCTTGAAATATGCCATATATTGGTTTATTGGTTTTATTTCCTTGGGGTAACAATCATGTATTTTTGCTAAATTAGCAATCATGTTGTGTTTGAGGAAGCCCTATTTAAATGTTATCTATATGCCACCTCATTCTAGTTTTGATCTTCCTGTTTGCCAGTAGTCCACAAGGGCAGGTTATTAAGCATATGATGTTATTGAATAAAAAGTAATTTCTTGTTGTTTTTCCTGTACCCTGCGTTTGTGGAATCCCCCTGGCCTTGGCAAGTTGGATATTTATAGCATTATATCTAGACTGGAGAAATTAGGTTTAAGGGGGAATATGAACACTACACTTAATCATAACTCAGTCTAAAAGTACTGGAGGAATAAAATAGGATTTCTTCTTATCCATACTTCCCCATGGAGAAGAGATGCAATGCCAAAGGATTTCATGCTTTAATACTTATGAATTCAAAAGAATAAATACGTTTAAATTTTAGGATATACTGTAGGTAAAATATGGTTATATGCATTTTATTACATATACTTAATGATACACTATTGTCTAATCCAGCTTATCAGTTGGCAAAACATACAGTATAAGTCATGAGAATGATTCAGAATGGATAAGGTTGGATATATACAGTGGCTTGCAAAAGTATTCGGCCCCCTTGAACTTTTCCACATTTTGTCACATTACAGCCACAAACATGAATCAATTTTATTGGAATTCCACGTGAAAGACCAATACAAAATGGTGTACACGTGAGAAGTGGAACGAAAATCATACATGATTCCAAACATTTTTTACAAATAAATAACTGCAAAGTGGGGTGTGCGTAATTATTCAGCCCCCTTTGGTCTGAGTGCAGTCAGTTGCCCATAGACATTGCCTGATGAGTGCTAATGACTAAATAGAGTGCACCTGTGTGTAATCTAATGTCAGTACAAATACAGCTGCTCTGTGATGGCCTCAGAGGTTGTCTAAGAGAATATTGGGAGCAACAACACCATGAAGTCCAAAGAACACACCAGACAGGTCAGGGATACAGTTATTGAGAAATTTAAAGCAGGCTTAGGCTACAAAAAGATTTCCAAAGCCTTGAACATCCCACGGAGCACTGTTCCACCGATCATTCAGAAATGGAAGGAGTATGGCACAACTGTAAACCTACCAAGACAAGGCCGTCCACCTAAACTCACAGGCCGAACAAGGAGAGCGCTGATCAGAAATGCAGCCAAGAGGCCCATGGTGACTCTGGGGGAGCTGCAGAGATCTACAGCTCAGGTGGGGGAATCTGTCCATAGGACAACTATTAGTCGTGCACTGCACAAAGTTGGCCTTTATGGAAGAGTGGCAAGAAGAAAGAAGAAAGCCATTGTTAACAGAAAACCATAAGAAGTCCCGTTTGCAGTTTGCCCCAAGCCATGTGGGGGACACAGCAAACATGTGGAAGAAGGTGCTCTGGTCAGATGAGACCAAAATGGAACTTTTTGGCCAAAATGCAAAACGCTATGTGTGGCGGAAAACTAACACTGCACATCACTCTGAACACACCATCCCTACTGTCAAATATGGGGGTGGCAGCATCATGCTCTGGGGGTGCTTCTCTTCAGCAGGGACAGGGAAGCTGGTCAGAGTTGATGGGAAGATGGATGGAGCCAAATACAGGGCAATCTTGGAAGAAAACCTCTTGGAGTCTGCAAAAGACTTGAGACTGGGGCGGAGGTCCAGCAGGACAACGACCCTAAACATAAAGCCAGGGCAACAATGGAATGGTTTAAAACAAAACATATCCATGTGTTAGAATGGCCCAGTCAAAGTCCAGATCTAAATCCAATGGAGAATCTGTGGCAAGATCTGAAAACTGCTGCTCACAAACGCTGTCCATCTAATCTGACTGAGCTGGAGCTGTTTTGCAAAGAAGAATGGGCAAGGATTTCAGTCTGTAGATGTGCAAAGCTGGTAGAGACATACCCTAAAAGCCTGGCAGCTGGAATTGCAGCAAAAGGTGGTTCTACAAAGTATTGACTCTGGGGGCTGAGTAATTATGCACACCCCACTTTGCAGTTATTTATTTGTAAAAAATGTTTGGAATCATGTATGATTTTTGTTCCACTTCTCACGTGTACACCACTTTGTATTGGTCTTTCACGTGGAATTCCAATAAAATTGATTCATGTTTGTGGCTGTAATGTGACAAAATGGGGAAAAGTTCAAGGGGGCCGAATACTTTTGCAAGCCACTGTATATATTCAATGTATCATGTGCTGAGAATGGCCAGCGCTGGATTTCTGATGAAGGTGCCCATAGGCCGTCCCAATTCACTGCCCCCCCCCAACCAGGATCCTGCGCTCCCCTAAATTTATGCCGCCCTAGGCCTGGGCCTTTGTGGCCTCACCACAGATCTGAGCCTGAGAATGGCAGAAGGCAGACTTCGGAGTCTGATAAAGACACAACACTATTGAATTTTTCTATATAAGAAACTTGGCTACTTTTATTTGTTTGTTTACATAATATGTATTAGTCTGAGGTTCATTCTCCAATCTCTCAATGACTTTTATAAATCTTGCCATTCTGCATATATTATAGATACATGCAGTAATATATTCCCTTTTCCAACTGACTACCAAAATACATAAGGTTTATCTTCAACTGTATTGTGCAAAAAATGAATTTTTTTTTTTAAAATCCTTGTGATGGACTGATATGAAATACATGTTTAATGAACAGACATAGGATATATAAACATGAATTTATCTGAGTTCAATTATATTGCAAAGAATGAATTAGGACAAAAATAACGTGACAATACTTTTTGTAGTTAAGCTAATATTCACATGCTATAAAAGTGCTCAGTCGCTGAAGAGAAGGCCAGATGAAGGAGATTGAGGCATTTATGAATGCAGTGCCCTGTGCAAAGTACAATTTTTCAGACACAAAAAGCAAATGCAGTGTTTATTTCCAGAATTCCAGTATAAATGTGGCTATGTGGGGAGCTGCACCCACTGCAATAGCACAGTTGTGGCTTTCAGCATACTGTGTCACTTCCATTTTATGGCATTAAAATGGCATTAGAATGTGATTCTTTTGGAGTACATCCGCTGTGCCCAGTGATGCAAGCCTCTGGGGAAATCACCACCACATTCAGGGTGGAGGTAGATCCGGTGTTGCCCAGTGTCAATAGGCTCAGGTATGCACAATTCTGCAGAAGAGGAGTGATATGCTGTTGCCTGGCACAACTACACTGCTTTTATGAATGACCCTTTCAGTTTGAGCTGCCCAACTCCTTGGTGGAATATATAAATTGAAATATAATATATATGAAATCATTCCTGTGCTCCTAAAAATTGTTCCTACTGTACTAGTACTTGCTGAATTAGCCCTTTATTAGGAAAATGATCAAGGCACTCTTTTATCTGGAAGCGTCTCATGTTGATGTATTCCAGCATAGCTGATATTCCTTCTTCCAATCATGTGGGAATTGTTTTTGCTATAGAATTGCTCATACTAGTGTCCAGTATTTGCTTCCTCCATATCCATCTAGTACTTCATGAGCAAGATTAAACAATTTTATTTTAATCTTTGTGCTTTCATGGGCTTTGGCAACAATAAACTGCTATGCTCAATAACATTTTGTGACTATGAGCAGTGGTGTGACTGGGGAATTACGGCCCTGATGTAAGTTTTGCAACCCACTATTCTGTTTAAAATTGCTGCAGACACAAAATAATCTGTTCAATCATTCTACCCCCCGTGTCACCAGTATTTGCCCCATATTTCCCTAGGGCCTTTATCCCACTTATATAATTATATATTTTAATGGGGAAAAGGAATTTGTTGTACCCACGGACCCCAGCTACACCCCCTATACTGTTATTGAAACAGTAAGCATGTCACTTTGGGCCCGATTCACTAAAGTGCGCTAAAACGTGCGCTATTTATAGCGTGCGGTAAAAATTTTATCGCGTCTTAATTTTCGCAACTTTTTGCACGATTCACTATAAGCATACTTGCGCTATTTTACTCGCGGTATTTCATGCGATATTTTTGACGCGATAAATAGCGTGCGCTGTATTTTTCGCATGCACGCTATTTATCGCATGCGCTAATTGTCGCAACATTACGTACGCGACAATCGGCAGCATAAAACTGGCAACATTTTGCCCTGGGAGAGCACAGAGTGCTAGAGAGGTGCTGTATAAATGTTTATTTGCAAAAAAAACCCCAAAAAAACAATAAAAATATAAGTAAGAAAAAAAAGAAGTGCTAGAGTTATCACACTCGGCAGAAAATACGCTACGTAATATTTAACGCAAGTTGTTGCCCGCGACTATTATTTTTTGAAGCCTCTGTCAATTTTTGGATGTGCTGGGAATTTTCGCGAATTTTATGCGTTTTGCCATTGGCGGGTTGTTTTGCGAAACGCATGAAAAAATTTGCTGCGGAAAAATTCGCCGCACGTCCAAAAATTCACTGCTAATCCATGCCTGGCGAAACATTTCATCACTTGTAGCGGCATATAAATAGTCGCGCAAATGAACGCACGCCATGTTAGCCATACAAGCCAATACTTTCGTAAAATTACTGTATTAAAAATGACCATTTCCCTGCAAACTGGCGACTGCGTCACTCTAGGGGAAACACAGACTTGAATAAATAGCACTGCAAAGTCCATATTTTATTGGCAAAAGCTCATTTACTGTACTTTTCTATAATTATTATACCTAGTAATGTATTTTGTGCGACTAAAGATTTACTGCTATTGTACTGTATATTTTGGCGACAACATATTCACCGCTATTATACTGTTTATTTTGGTGACAACATATTCACCGCTATTATACTGTATATTTTGGCGACAACATATTCACCGCTATTATACTGTTTATTTTGGTGACAACATATTCACCGCTATAGTACTGTATATTTTGGCGACTAAATTTTTACCACTATTTACTGTACTTTTTAATTTTTCGCCTGCCTGTAGGAAGTGTTAATTATCGCATAGACCAATGCGATATTTAGCACGCCTAAGTTATAGTGAATCATGCGATCGTATACTTTCTAGCGCGGAAATTAACGCATGCGTTAAAACTAGCGCGAAAAATACCGCATGTGAAAATGGCGACTTAACGCACGCGATAATACTATGGTGAATCGCGCGCTAATTATCGCGACTTATTTAACGCAAAAAAGCATGCGATAATTTTTATCACACTTTAGTGAATCAGGCCCTTTGTATTTGTTCGAAACTACCATCAGATTTTATTTGAAACTTGATTTCACTACAAAAGCCTCATGGCTGGGTTGATGAATTATCCTAACACAAACTCACTTGGTAATTTAAAATAAAGCAAGTTTTGCTCTCAGTTAAGGGAGATTTCCCTGACGTGTCCTTTTATCTTTATGTGCGTAAGTAAACTGTTTTTTTTTTTAAAGCACCATCAGCAATAAAAAATGAAAAGCACGGATTCCAAGATAAGCACATTCTGCATTAACATTTGAAAAGGAATAAAAGAATAAAAGAATATAAACTCAGCCACACATGCCCCAGCCCACCTATAACCCCTGCTAATGCCCCATAATAAGTAGTTTTAGGATATAGTAATGTCAGGGTATTTTGACTACCAATGTTCTCAGCAGTCCATGCCATAGGTATATAGATGACAAATTATTATTATGGTGAAAAACAGACCAATTGAGTAATTTCCTTCTTTTTGATGACAATGCCTTCCATTCCACACTTTTCGGATTCATTTTCTTATTATGTATTTAAAGAGCAAAGGTAAATAGGTGAATATAGCAGCATTCAGGAACTGATAACAACGTGACATTTCAGGAATACGGAATTTACTGTGTAAGTTTAATTTACTTTTATTCTGGCAGAATAAAGGTGTATAGTTTAATCAAACAGCGTCAAATAAAAAAACAATAACAGCGTGACCAGGAAAGCAGTTTTTACCCTGTCGGTAGGTTTATCCCTTAGTATTGATTCCTATGGACGTCTACAGAGTCGTATCATTTAGTTGCGGTGACTGTGTAAACAAGAACAACTGAATCAATTTTATAGTCATAAGCAAAACGACACACATTCAGGGAAGTAATCACCATTACAGCCCTTTGGGCATATAATTCAAGAGAGGATTTAGAAAGGAAGTGTAGGGCACTGGTATTAAATCTTTACACCACTTAACAATAGATCCAACAGGGCTCGGTAGTAAATATCTCAATTAAACCAAGTAGTAAACTGTGGTGTTCATACAAAGCATTAGGGCTCTGGCACACGGGGAGATTAGTCGCCCGCGACAAATCTCCCTGTTCACGGGCGACTAATCTCCCCGAGTTGCCATCAGTTGCCTTCACACTGGCGACAATGTAAGTCGCCGGTGGGATGGCACACGCGGCGGCATGATTTCGGCAAATTGCCGAAAATGCCTCACGAGGCAACTTTGGCGATTTGCCGAAATCGCCTCCGCAGCGTGTGCCATCCCACCGGCGACTTACATTGTCGCTGGTGGGATGGCAATTCGGGGAGATTAGTCACCCGCGAACAGGGAGATTTGTCGCGGGCGACTAATCTCCCCGTGTGCCAGAGCCCTTATACTGCTCAGTTATGTAGCCAGTACACAATTGGAACACAAGTTGTCATGTTTTTTACCCACAATGCAGCAGTATTTCCCTGTATTTCCAGTGTACTTGCAGCTGTACCACTTTTCTTGCACAGTTTACCAACGTACATGATAATTTGCATCCACATTTGTAAAATTCATACTTTTTTTATTGCAGCAATGTGCATGCAACTGTTTCAGTTCTCATGATGCACATGAAATGCCCTTAACGTATGATTCATTATGTGCATTGTGTGCACTGACACAAGTACCTTTATGAATAAAGTGTGCATACAGTCAGTAAAAGAACTCTTGAATGTGAATAAAATAACATTTACAATAACAAAACAAGTCACAAAGGTTGCACCAGGTTAAGGAACCCAGACCAACAACCAATCAGGTGACAAATAAATGGCACATGCTGATTAGTTGCTACTAGTAACAAGACCTAATCTAAACATTCTGACTTATTACACTATCTGAGATTGGTAACTTCTGTTACACAGCTTGTGTGTATATATACAGTTAGTCTATAAATATAATTATAATAACTTAGTGAATACCAATACATGTTAAATCTCGTTAGAAGGTCACCCCTTTACTTTTAATTCTCTCTCTCTATTTGTCTTGCAGAAATGTTAAAATGAGAAGGTATAATTAAACGTCCCTCTTGTAATGTAATAAAAGGTGCAAAGTTTCCCAGGTTTAGAAACCCAAAGCAACCAATCAAATAGATAGCACGAGTGGACAGATGTTTAGAAAGGAAACCCCAGATTGGTTGCTAGGGTGGGCAAGGACATATTTTCTATAAAGGGCTTGTACCTAGGGAAGCCACTTCGGGGGAAGGCACTCAGGTGCCTTTTTTCTGAAAAAACTTATAGAGGAGCAGTTCAATGTAAAAATTAAACTGGGTGGATAGACTGCACAAAATAAAAAATGTTTTCAATATAGTTAGTTAGGCAAAAATGAAGTCTATTAAAGCTGGAGTGAACCAATGTCTAACATAATAGCCAGAACACTTCTTCCTCCTTTCAGGGTTGGACTGGGCCGCCAGGACACCGGGAAAAATCCCGGTGGGCCAGACCCAACTCTTGCCAGCACTCCCCTGCCTGACTGTTCCTCCCCTGACACGTTAAATTTACACGCTCGGGGGAGGACGTCAGGTGGGGGGCCCTGTGAGGAAGGTTAGGGGGGCCCCTGTGAGGGGGGTCAGCAGGGCCCTTGGCGCAGGAGCCCCAGTGGGCCCTTCACCAGTCCGACCCTGCCTCCTTTACAGCTCTCTAAGCTGTTAGCAGTCAGTAGCAAATCAGTGACTTTGGGGGGGGGGGTCATATGGGACATAACTGTTCAGTTAATTAGCTTTTCAATCTAAACTGCGTTTTTACAAACTAACTGAACAGTTATGTCCCACGTGGCCCCACCAAAAGTTACTGACAAACTAAGAAGTTAGAGAGATGAAAGCAAGAAGTAGAGTTCTGGCTATTATGTTAGACATCTGCTCACTCCAGCCTTTATAGATTACATTTTTGCCTAACTATATTGCATATATTTTTTATTTTGTGCAGGCTATCCATTTTACCCAGTTTACACTGATCTTACTCTTTCTCATCCAATAGGGCATTCATGCACCAATCAGATTGTGGTGAGGGGAGGCATGCCTGGGGGGCGCAGAAGCAGATGGAAATATGGCACTGGACCCGTACTTATTCTTATAATCCTAAAGTAAGTACAATTCTGCTGGCAAATTTTAGGGGGCTGTTATATATAAAGTCACATGCATATCAATACACATTATATTGAAGGGGGTGGTTTTAAGAACACATTTATTTAGAGAAGCTTACCCTAATCTAGTTTAGCAATGACCCTGTGCCCCACCTCTCACAACTCTGGTCATGCCCATTCCCACACCTTGTGTCTCAACCCTTTCTCCTTGTAGATTGTAAGCTCTTTTGGGCAGGGCCCTCTTCACCTCTTGTATCGGTTATTGGTTGCTTTATATGTTACTCTGTATGTCCAATGTATGAAACCCACTTATTGTACAGCGCTGCGGAATATGTTGGCGCTTTATAAATAAATGTTAATAATAATAATAATAAGAAAATAAACGCCCATTGTGAATTTGCCTCCCTGGAGTACCATTATACTGAGCTTATGTGCAACTATGTGTGATACTATCAAACCTGACTGAATGGAAGGGTGAGTCTGTTGTCCCATTACACAGGTGTGTCTGTAAGTAACCAACAAAGTGCAAAGTTCGACAGGATTTCCTCTGTGTGTGAAGGTGTGTGTAAAGCCTATATATTCCTGGCCAGCAGTGTGCACATAGCAGCATATTTACTGGTAGAAAAGCTGGTGCAGGATATTACTTTGTTTGTCTGCAAAAGATTTTCTCTATCCCAAGTTCTGAAGCTGTATCATAAATCAAACTAGTCACTGTGCTTAACTTCTAAATTAAGGTTGAGATATTTCAAAATATCACAGGAAGCATAGAATTATTAGCCTCTGGATATAACTTGAATGTTATGTTTACATAAAGAAAGAAATATATCATTGTAAGATACTTAACGGGAAAATATACCTCCCCCCATTTTGATATTAGCTGGTTTGTGTAAAAAAAAGTGCATAAATACTATCTGGACTTCTAGAAATAAATATACAAGTTCTATAGTTTATACAGATGTTTCCCCTTTTTGGCTACATTGGCTATAGAGCATGTTGTACACTAACACAACAGATGGGCCTTCACTGTGTGGAAGGATCAAGGGAGGAGGGGTAGTGCACCTACAACTCACTTATGCTGTGTTTAGAAATAATAAAGAAAGAATGCCAGAAGGTTCTTGTGGCACTCAAACAGAACTGAATTTGTCCAAGAAAATGATCCCCAGGGTTAGCAATACTCACAATACTGAAGTAAAGCAAATGGATTGGCAGGTTCAAAGGAGCGCAAGCGTAATAATAATGCACCAATGTGGAGAGTAGTGGTTAAGCAATTCTTTATCCTTAGGGTTTCTGCCTTATTGGAATGGATCCCAAACAGTACACATGGATCAGGGAGAAGGCTATACCTGATACCTTTTGTCACTACTGCGGTTCCTTCTCTCAGGCCAGTAAAGGAGACTACCCCCAGCTATCTCTCCTAGTGGGAGCCAGAAAGATGTTCTTGCTAACGAAAGTTAACTATCTGACTTAGTCAGAAAGCTTAGTTAGTCTTGCACTTAGTAATCCTCATTAACAGGGTCCCTGCTCCCTGACTTCACCAAACGTAATGGTCCCTATAGGGCAAGATGCTTTACTGGGGCCTTGTGATCCCATACTCAGAGGAACATCCACCTGGTTCAACATATGCAGGCCAAAGAGGAAAATCCACCTCCTGCTAAACACAGTGTACAGGAAGTGGTCAGACCTATGGGCCAATAAAGTACTAAATGTAAATAGGAAAAATAGATACATGGGCTTCTGCCCAGTAACAATGGAAATAAGGAAGGTAGGGTTTAAAGCTACCCCTCCCCCCACATCCTTTAATGCAGTAGCTTACATATATGGCACCTGGCCCTGCCACAAAAAAATCTTAGGAGGGGCCCGGCGTGCATAGAAACCCATACCTGCCCCAGCCTACTTCCTACCCACCTGCTCATTCTTGTCTTACCTGAGAGCCAGCAGAGATTTCTACAACCATAGAGGGAGCAGACTGCCTAAAGAAGAAGTAGGCCCCCCTGTGCCTGAGGGGTCTGCTTCTTCTACGCCACTGCTGTAATGACAACAAAGGTTTTCATTCATCCAGGTCATGGTCAGGCCCAGATTTGTGGCGAGGCCACAAAGGCCCGGGCCTAGGGCGGCAGACTTCTCGGTGCAGGGCGGGGCGCGAATAGGGGGTGGCTTAGGGGCACCCAGATTTGAAATCCAGTGCTGGTCATGGTATATCTAGTATAAGTAAATCTAAAGCAACTGGACTTGTAAAGTAAGTGTGGGTACAGACTATGAACCCCTTTGATAATAACAATGCTGGGAACATTCTGGATCCTATTAATTATTGCAGTTTTTAAAGTGCCAATTCTTTTATTAAACAGTACTAATATATGGTTATTACTCAGCAGTATTTGTGTGTATTTATAAAAATGGGGAGCAGGTGGGGGAATTGCAGGTTCAGGTCCTGATGTTTGGCATGTAGTAGGTCCTGCTGACAATGCTTACTCTTTCCCTCTGATACAGGAAAGGTCTGGTTCAGAAGATCCAGCATTTTTATTCCACGTATATTTCAGCAGGAGGCAGTAGATTGCCTAATGCCCTTGCTCTCATTAACCACTTTATATCAAGATTTCCATTTAACACTTTTGGACGCTGGTACTATTCTTGTCCAACCATCCATGGCCCTTTGCTTTTTAATGTGTTTATTATTTTTGCTGACGATACTAAATTGTGCAAAACTATACAGCGTGATGCGTGATGTTGGCATTTTGGTAGAAATATCATAAAAGTGAGTCATGTGCTAAAAAGTAGTGTGTTAAAGGAATCTTTAATTGAGAAGGATTGGGGGATTTTTCTGGATCACAAGCTGTATAACGTAAGCAGCGACTGCAAAATCAAATAAAGTTTGCCTTGCATATAAAAAGGGCATTAAAGTGGAACCGTCACCCAGACATGAAAAGCTGTATAATAAAAGTCCTTTCCAAATTAAACATGAAACCAGGCGGGGCAGACAATTACTTTCCATTCAGCACTCACATTCTCCCTACCTTCTCACCATCTAATTGTGTAGTCAGTGCATGGGCAAGGGCATCAGGTCCCCCATACATAAGATTTTGGGGTGATACAAAGCTTGCCTTAATAACAGTTCCCATAAAATGGCAGCTGCCTGCTGGCTGTGATTGTCCCCAAGGCTGAAGGATATCATTTATATAGTATGTGAAGTTCATTTTCCTTAACAAACACACTAGAAAAGAATTTGGAATTATTTCTTTGGGTGACAGGTCCCCTTTAAAGCAAATGTAAGCCCTACATTTCCTACCATGTATATAAGTTGAGCACATTTTCCCCACCCAAATGACATAATTTGTACTGCATATATCCCCTCCATCCACCAGTGCCATCACCATCACATTTTCCTAATACAAACAGCAGCTTTCACCCGGCGGCCATTTTCCCTCTGACATCATCAGTGACATTTACATCTCCATATATGCACTGTAAAGCTCATGCAATCAGAAATGCAGGCTTAGACAGGCAGAACTTACTTTGATAAAAAGTCATGCTTGGATTGTGCCCGGTAACAATTACACTGAGCTCAGGACAGGAGGTTAGGAGAGAAAAAAAAATCATTTCTCCAGCAGAGTGTACACCTAGAGCAGAGTTTCTATGGAAACCACCATTGCCATATCTTTACTGGCTGCTAGACTGGAGGGTGCATTTGGTAACCTGAGAAGAACTGAGCATGCTTGGTACCCAAAGTAAATTCAAATTCAAAGTGAATTCCTCAGAGAGGGAGCCGAGTGGATTAGAGGAGGAGAAGAAATCCCAAGTGATTAAGGGGATGCTGTAGCCTTACTATTAACCTACAGTATAAACAACATGAGGGGCAGGTATATAAAGATTTCAAAGAGGCTGTTAAATATTTTGTGGGGGGTAAACATGACCTTTAACTTAAAAGGGATGAAAGCATAATTCTGCCTCTTTATAGGTCCCTAGCAATGCATCGCCTTGAGTATGCAGTGTAGTTTTAGGCTCCAGTTCTTAAAGGGCACCTATAATGCCAAAATTGCTTCAGAGGTGCGGGCTAATAGAGCCTGTACTTCAGGTGGGGGAAACAATAGATTTAAAAAAAAAAAAAAAAAAAAAAAACAGTCCCCATCGGACTGGTGCTAAGTCCATTGCCAGTAAATATAAACACATGACACTATTTGTTTTATTCACATAAATTTATTTAAGAACTCGAAAACAGTTCTTAATCCAATACATTTTCATTGATTGATAAAATCACAACATACAACTTCATGTGTGAGTAGGCAGTACAATATGCATTGGAGATTTAGCAATGTTTTAATATAAAACACAGTATAAATAAATGCAATACAAATACACATTATGGCCAAAAAAAGAATCCCAAATAAATTTAATGTTAGAATGGAGTATAGCTCCCTGGTACAGTATGGCATTACAGATATGGGATCCATGGGATCCATTTTTGGAAACCAGTTATTCTGAATGCTCTGAATTATGGAAAGGCCATCTCCCATAGAGTCCATTTTAAAAAGAATTCTATTATTTAATTGTTTTTTAGGAAAAAAAAATCTGACAGTTAGTAAATGTCCCCTTTGCGTGTTTTTTCCAAATTCAAACTCGAGTGCTAGCTTAGCTATTAAAAAAAATTGAATATATAAAACTCAATTGAATTAAACCATAAAAAAAACTTGAATGTACATAATTTGTATCCATCATTTTCAATGGGACTACAAACTCGCAGAAAAACGTGAATTGAAAAACTGCATACATTTTTTCCCTTTGACTTCTACGTGAAGTTTTACATTTCAGTATCTTGGGTTTTGGAAACCATAATTCGAATTTGGGAGTTCTTGCATAAAAAAAATCAAATCGAAAAAAAAATCAAATGTGACTGTTAGTAAATCACCCCACGTAAAGTATGGACATCCAAATTACGGAGATATCCCTTATCTGGAATACCACAGGTCCCAAGCATTCTGAATAACAGGTCCCCTACCTGTACTGCTACATCGATTGTATTGAAGAAACCTGAACAGTTAAAGAAAAAGAATTAATGACAAATTAGTAGGGATACACCGAATCTATGTTTCGGTTTGGTATCTGCCCGTTTTCAGCAGGGTTCGGCTTCACCAAATCCACGGTCCTGGCCGAACCGAATCCTAATTAGCGTATGCTAGTTAGGATTTGGAAGAGTTAAATGTCCACATTAACACGCGGCGACATTTAGCCCTTCCAGATCCTATCGCTTGGGATGGATTTGGGGGTTCGGCCAAACCCGAAAACTGGGTTTGGTGCAACCCTACAAATTAGCAGCCCCAGCTATACACTGAAAAGATTTTATGATTTTTTCTTTTTGTTATTTGCTTGAAAATAAAATTAGAACTGATTTTCACAATTTAAGAGATAATGTAAGAAAATGCATTATAGGCAACAGGTCTAGTAACTCCAATGATGGTCCAGTAACAACCAATGATGTTTGTTTTTACCAGGTGACCCAAAAAAAAAGTCCCCCGCCTCTGTTAAGGGATGGTTTCTCCACTTTGACATGAATGGCCTCTTTTACACCTCTTTCAAACCAGCGGTCTTCTTTGTCCAAAATTTGGACATTGCTATTTTCAAAGGAGTGTCCCTTGTCTTTTAGGTGTAGAAAGACAGCAGAGTCCTGGCGGGGGACTTCGACACCATCTGTCTGCTACATACAATGCTGTTCTAACATCTGTACCCCGGCAGTTTCAGAACTCTTCACACATCCATTCATGCAACTCTAACAAGTAACACCTGTTTGAAGAGTTGCATGATACTTTGGTAATCCTTTCAAAGTAACTCCACAGCATTCACACCTCTGTGAGTTTCAGATGTCACCTTTCTGAAGAGTTACATAGTGCCATTGTGATTGGATTAGTGGAAGAGTATATATGCTGAGGACTTCCCATACCAGTCAGTTGAACTGAAGAAGCTGCTCGGATGAGTAGTGAAACGTCTTCAATGATTACTAAACAAGTCCAGTTGCTTCAAATTTATTTATACTAGATATACCATGACCTGGATGAATGAAAATCTTCATAGACATATTAATAAAACTGTGCTGTCACAGATTTACCATCAAGCCACTGTGTGTGTGTGTCTTTATTCTGGGTATTGTGTCATTTTGAAGGAATAACATATAGTAGGTTAGAGAGAATGGATCAAATGAAGAAACACTGAATGGTTCAGTACCTGCGAGTGACAGGTGCCCTCCTCCTGTGGGTATTGGCTGCTCTACCAAGCATTCTCACACTGGCCTAACAGGCTGAAGATTCTGTTTATAATGGTTATTCTTGGCATCCTCCACCATTCCCCATCATGGCATGAAGGCTGTATGCTTAGTGCACCCACTTGGATATATATCTGCATTCAAAAAGCTGGGGGTGAAAGAAAAAAATAATTAATCAAACTGAAACCAGGATTTAATGTGATACGGACACACTTGAATTTATCACAGTTATGGCATATCCTTATAAAAGGGAACACAAAACAAAACAATGTTTTGACTGCATTTCAGTTTAATTAGGAATAGATTCTATTCTCCCTTTCATAGTCTGGGTTATCAGGTGCCCCCTCATAGGGAAAGTAATGCAGATGCAGTTGATATTCATTGGGTAGATGAGAAGATGTGGGTTTTTCATTAACCAGGTAAGGAAATCTTCTTGGGATTTGTGAAATGCTTCCATGTCTTTAGCAGGTGGGAATGCTCATGTCTTTAGCAGGTGCCCATTGTACTGCCTGTAACTTCTCCCCTATCCTATCCTGGCAGTTTTGCAGTCCAAGCCTGCCTAGGTCAGTCCAGGACTGTCCTCTCACAGAGTGGGATGTCACATCAATATAATGAGAAATCTAATTATAGTGGCATAACTATCGGAGGGTACAGAAGCAGGGTATAGCACAGGTTTTGCAATCCCTGGCACTATATATTGGAAAGAATGGCTCCATCTATACTCATCTGGTATCTCTATGCTTAGCTCTACGGGTGTAAGTCACTGAGCCAGAAAATCCCAGCAGCACTGCATACATAAATAATACAGATTTCGATCCCTGTCAATCAAGCAATCAACAAAATAATTCCATTTACAGTCAAATAACAGTAGACCTGGGGTCTTAAAGGCATGTATGGCCCAATATTGAAAATCTATGGCTAAATACACCCATATATCTCAGCAGGTCTCTGTTATACCAAAAACACATTCTGTCACTATTAAATACCTTGGCCACAAGCAAATTGAACTATACACAGACCTGGGGCATAACTTTGGGGGGCAAGAATCCCAACCCCTGCCACACCAACAAAATCATGGGCAACCCACTACCTGCCAATGTCAAGTGATTCCTAAAGTGTAAAGTGTCTGTTAACTATGGAAAGGGTGACAATACAAAAACAGAACAAAGGGCACAGTAGAAAAAGCGTAAGATGATTGCTGTGGCAGAAAAAGTCAGTCTCCAGTGTTTCCAGTACCAGTTCTTGTGCCTTTAAGGTCAACAGAACAAGAAATTACTGTATTTGGTAATTTTGTGAAGGCGTAGCAGACTATGGGGTGCGGAAACAAAACTGCTGTTGTAACCCATAGCAACCAATGAGCAATTAGCTAAGATAAGTCATCCTCTTATCTACAAGAGCTGAAATGTATGACTCTTGGATAGAGAATCTGAATGATTTCTAGCTATGCCCATACATATCCTGGCCAAGGTCCATTATGTACCATTCACAACCGTTGCTTAACTAACAAGCTCTGCTACAATTCAACATCATGTATTTGATCCCCCATTCAAAAATCTACATGGGGCCTAGTGTGCACTCAGCACCTGGAGTTTGTTTCACCTCCTTACTAGGCTTTATCAATGGCCTAACTGACCTTCTAGCTGAGCTCCCCCTGCTGCTGCAAGTCCCCACAGCCCTTAAAGTTTGGGAACCAAAGGTTTATTGTGGCAGGGACATTACTGTGTTTTCATTTTAATACTGTGGCACATTTTGCAGCTGTGTACATGAATAGCATACAACACTTGGCAACATGACGTGGTATCAGCTGGGGGGGGTTATACACAGAGGATTCAACAGTTCCCCATAGGGAGATTAATCACCAGTCGTTAAATCTCCACTACTGCGGGCGACCAAAATGCCTTCCCATGTTCAATAAAGTGAATACCAGTGGGAAGGCATATGCAGAACTTTGTTTTCCAGTGACGCCCAAAGTTATACATTTCTTTCTCCTTTAAAAACCTGACTCTGATTATTGCCCCCTTACTGTCTACAACATGCCCATGATTTTCTCTGCAGCCTTTCCCTTACCCCTTTGGTTGATAACAGACAGGGAAGACCCACTGCGGGTGACTCACCTCCCGAAAATGCTTTTCCAGTGTCAATAATGTAGATCGACCAGGGGAAAACCATGCAAGTTGTTTTGTCTTTCCCAATTTGCTGAAATTTGCCTGTGGCGACTACGGAAAACGAAACAATGTGTATGTCTTGCATTCCGCAATTTACATTATTGCCAAAAAATTTGAGAGATTTGTCACCTGCGGTAGCGAAGATTCGAGCAAAGGCTACAAATCTCCCCATCGGCCATCACCCTTAGGAGTGTTCTTACTGCAACTTTGCAACTGTGGTCAGCAGAGCTAGGATTCTGTGTCTCACAGTCTTTCACCTGATTGCTGAAGGCCAAGGGTCTAACTCTAATCCAGGCCCCCTGCCACCCACACCAGAAACCTCCAATCAGCACTGGTGTGCTCTGTGGTAGGGGGGGTCTCAGTTTCTCCTTAGCCCCCTCACACTGTGCTGCTTCCCCTGTAGTCACTTCTTACACGGCTCTTAGGCAGAGTTTTTCACAGGCCCCCTACACAACAGCATGCCTTCCACATCTTCTTTTGTCTTAAGCCAGCTCCATTTCTCCCCCACAAAGTTAAAAAACAATTCTAAAGTAACAACATGACAATATTTACATTGCAGCACTGCCAATAATCTGCAACCTGATCTGTTTCCCACGGCATGCTTTTCATTCAATTTACAGTCACGTCTTCACTTATGTAATGTCTTCTCATAGCCACTAGGTGGCAGATTTAACTATCCAGGTACTAAGTGACTGGGCAACCAAGGTAAAACTCCTTATGGTGCAAAATCTCCCTCCGAACAGACATTGTATTCCCACATATTACCTTCAGAACATTAAGCAACTTGACTGCTTAATGTTCTGAAGGTAATATGTGGGAATACTATGTCTTCATAAACATTAAATTCCCCCAAAACATTTTCTGAATAGCAGAAATGCTGTAAGTAACTAAAGGGATTTAACAAATATGGAGCAGTTTGCTTTTATATTCTACCTGCTAAAACAAGATGTTCCATATACAGTGGTGTGAAAAACTATTTGCCCCCTTCCTGATTTCTTATTCTTTTGCATGTTTGTCACACTTAAATGTTTCTGCTCATCAAAAACCGTTAACTATTAGTCAAAGATAACATAATTGAACACAAAATGCAGTTTTTAAATGAAGGTTTACGTTATTAAGGGAGAAAAAAAACTCCAAATCTACATGGCCCTGTGTGAAAAAGTGATTGCCCCCCTTGTTAAAAAATAACTTAACTGTGGTTTATCACACCTGAGTTCAATTTCTGTAGTCACCCCCAGGCCTGATTACTGCCACACCTGTTTCAATCAAGAAATCACTTAAATAGGAGCTACCTGACACAGAGAAGTAGACCAAAAGCACCTCAAAAGCTAGACATCATGCCAAGATCCAAAGAAATTCAGGAACAAATGAGAACAAAAGTAACTGAGATCTATCAGTCTGGTAAAGGTTATAAAGCCATTTCTAAAGCTTTGGGACTCCAGCGAACCACAGTGAGAGCCATTATCCACAAATGGCAAAAACATGGAACAGTGGTGAACCTTCCCAGGAGTGGCCGGCCAACCAAAATTACCCCAAGAGCGCAGAGACAACTCATCCGAGAGGCCACAAAAGACCCCAGGACAACATAAAAAGAACTGCAGGCCTCACTTGCCTCAATTAAGGTGAGTGTTCACGACTCCACCATAAGAAAGAGACTGGGCAAAAACGGCCTGCATGGCAGATTTCCAAGGCGCAAACCACTTTTAAGCAAAAAGAACATTATGGCTCATCTCAATTTTGCTAAAAAACATCTCAATGATTGCCAATACCTTGTGGACTGACGAGACAAAAGTTGAACTTTTTGGAAGGTGCGTGTCCCGTTACATCTGGCGTAAAAGTAACACAGCATTTCAGAAAAAGAACATCATACCAACAGTAAAATATGGTGGTGGTCTGGGGTTGTTTTGCTGCTTCAGGACCTGGAAGGCTTGCTGTGATAGATGGAACCATGAATTCTACTGTCTACCAAAAAATCCTGAAGGAGAATGTCCGGCCATCTGTTTGTCAACTCAAGCTGAAGCGATCTTGGGTGCTGCAGCAGGACAATGACCCAAAACACACCAGCAAATCCACCTCTGAATGGCTGAAGAAAAACAAAATGAAGACTTTGGAGTGGCCTAGTCAAAGTCCTGACCTGAATCCTATTGAGATGTTGTGGCATGACCTTAAAAAGGCGGTTCATGCTAGAAAACCCTCAAATAAAGCTGAATTACAACAATTCTGCAAAGTTGAGTGGGCCAAAATTCCTCCAGAGCGCTGTAAAAGACTCGTTGCAAGTTATCGCAAACTCTTGATTGCAGTTATTGCTGCTAAGGGTGGCCCAACCAGTTATTAGGTTCAGGGGGCAATTACTTTTTCACACAAGGCCATGCAGGTTTGGATTTTTTTTCTCCCTAAATAATAAAAACCCTCATTTAAAAACTGCATTTTGTGTTTACTTGTGTTATCTTTGACTAATAGTTAAATGTGTTTGATGATCAGAAACATTTTGTGTGACAAACATGCAAAAGAATAAGAAATCAGGAAGGGGGCAAATAGTTTTTCACAACACTGTAGGCATCTACGTAAAGGCAATTGATCCTCACTAAGATGTTACCCTGTAGAAAGACATAGATAACAGCTTACATGTCACATTCAAGATTATGGCAACTTCCAGTATGATGTAGATGTAGAACTCCTGTTGCTCTCAATGCCTCATTCCCTGCACTTTCAGAGGAAATCTTGGGTGCCAGGGGTTCTTTAAAAAAAAACAACACAGTTATTGAAAAAGAAGGGATGTCACTTATTAGACTGAACATTGATATCACATTATGCAGCATCTATCACTGATAGATCATTTGATCTCATCAAATATACAATGGAGTGTCAGCTCCTTCACAGGTTAATCTTACCATGGGCATTTAGTCATAGTGTTCTAGAAAATTCAGTTATTGTCTCCCATAGAATATAAACCAACTTGGATCCCTCTGTGGTCTCAAAAGGAAAAAACCCACACTGTTTAGCCCTTCTCAGTGGAGCACAGGCTTGCTCATACTAAATAACTAAATACCCTGCCGGTCTCCCATACCTTTAGTGTGCCAAAACAGGAGATAGACTTACAATAACTAAAGCATGGTGATTCTCACAGTCCCCTACCCAATTCCCATTAAGGTGTTTGGTCTAGCTTAAGGCTTCTCATTAATCAGGACTCCTGCCCCCCGTCTCTCCCTGAGGCCTCTCTCTTCGAGCAGTCCAGCAGCACCCACCCCAGCTACACAAAGTGGAGTCCAAAGGAGAATCTGGGTATCATCCTCTCTTCACAGATGGAACACACCCCTCAAACAGGGCACTGTCATGGAGCTTGCGGTGCAGCAAATCCAATATTTTGGGGTTCATAAAAATGCAGAATATTCTACAAAAGATTTTGCTGAATACCAAAACCAATCAAAACTAATCTGCATATTAATATTTGAGAGAATCAAAATGTATTTCATCTGTGAACATTTGTGGCATTCAGTTGTTCAGGTTTTAAAGCCCCATGACTGGCTACTGGATAACTCTGGCCAACTCTGAACCTGCAAAATGGCTTGGCCAAATGCTGGACCAAATCATGGTGCAATGCTACAGAAAGCCGACTTGGTTTTTATTGTCATTATTATAATGTAGCTCTTTGTTTATTCCATCTTTAATTTGTGTTTCATTATGTCATTAAAATCATTGCCTGGTTGCTCAACAGTTCATACCGCAATGCTGCAGAATAGAGGTCCAAAACAGCAAAAAGTTAAATAAAAACAGATAAATGCAAATTGTCTATGTCACTGGATACTAAACTGTGATTTAAAAATAATCTATTCCTTCACCCTTTAAATGGCCATGTCCACAGAAATCCATGGCTGGGTATTTTCTATTTACATAGCACCTGGAAACATATAATCAGGGGTTATGGCAACTCTTTTGTGCTGGTAGATTCTGCATCAATGGCAGTTAAGGGATGAATTTTTTGTTACAGGCACAAGCAGCAAGTCTTTCTAGACATATGGGATTAAGAGAGTTTGGTGAGTACATGTTGGCTCAGTAGGTAGCACTGCTGACCTTGCTACACGTGTGGATCTGGCCATTTATGGCCCCCCTTTACAGTTTTAATGCAAGGACTATAACATTCCAGTATACAATTTTCCTGTTTTTTAAACCTTATCTAATGAGCATGCCTTTTTAAAATATAATCATCAGAGGTCTGGCAATGCAGCTATAAAAACAAATGTTACCCTTATGATTGGCTTGTGGCCCATACTATACACTAGCATGGATAGCTTTTAATTGTTCTATATATTTGCACTCTCTGCAGGCAACAACCCCCCAAATTCCTTCATATACACTTACAATCACAGTACTAGTGGCAGAGACCACAGAAGAAAGCTTTTTTTATGAGTCAACTAGTTAAAATGCTGTACAGGTATGGGACCCATTATCCATAATGCTGGGGTTTTCCGGATAAGGGGTCTTTCCATAATTGGGATCTCCTACCTAAAGTCTGCTAAAAACATTATTTAAACAGTAATTGATAATTAAATATCTTAGTTTGGATCAAGTACAAGATACTGTTTTATTATTAGAGAGAAAAAGGAAATCATTTTTAAAAAATGTGAATTTTTTGATTAAAATGGAGTCTATATGAGATGGCCTTTCCGTAATTTGGAACTTTCTGGATAGTGGGGTGGATCAGGGCATGCCAGGGTATGTAAGAATAAATAACATTGCAGCGAAGTCTCATTGTGCAGGACATACACTATACATGTTTACCAAAAAAAAAAAGGATCCAAAGTGAGAAATATAAATGGGTTAATCTCAGAGGGTGCCAATTTGTCAGCACTACTCTCTGGCCTATATGACACATTCATTAAATTGCAGGTACACTTTCATATATTAATAACAAACCCCTACAGGTATTATGCTAAACTAAGATTTATGGGAACTCGAGATTTTTGTATACATGTACAGTTCTGAAATCTATTTAAATGCAATGACTGCAGAAGTGGGACATGGAAGGTTCTAAACCAAAGCTTAGGAACAAGGGTGTAGCAGCCATAGACACAGCAGAATTAGCAGAATGAGGCCTGGGTACCACTCTTAGGGGCTGATTTACTAATCCACAAATTCGAATCCGAATGGGAAAAATTTGGATTGGAAACGAACATTTTGCGACTTTTTCGTAGCCGTTACGAATTGCTTGTATATTGTCGCGACTTTTGCGTATTGAGCGCTCGTAAACGGCGGCCAAAACTTTCAGACTTTGCATGATTTTGGAAGCCTCCCATAGGACTCAATGGCACTCTGTAGCTCCAACCTGGCCCAAGGAAAGTCTCCCATAGGGCTCAATGGCACTCTGTAGCTCCAACCTGGCCCAAGAAAAGTCACGATACTGAAGCTTGAATGAATCCGAAACTTTCGTACTCGGCGCGAAGGCTACGAAAAAGTCGCGACAATTCGCGCAAGTCAAAACACTACGGAAAAGTCGCGACAATTTGCGAAAAAATCGCAAAATACCGATCATTATGAAAAAAACGCATTCGGACGCCTTCGGACCGTTCGTGGATTAGAAAATCAGCCCCATAGTCTTGCACAGTTTCAGTATATGAGTGTGGGACAGCTAATTCACAAATTGCTGATTTTTTGCTGCAAGATCCTTGGGTGGTTTTATTAGGACCTCTTTCCTATTCTATATTAATCAGATTAAATCAGTTATGGAACCAGAAACTTTACTGGTTCTATTGGCCATTAAAGGCTTTTTCACCCCAGCATGGGCACATACTAGTGCAGGGATCCCCAACCTTTCATATTTTAAATGTGTTGGGGAGACACAAGCATGGACAACGTTCCTGGGGGTGCAAATAAGAGCTAGAATTGGCTATATGGTAGCCCCTATGCGGACTGGCAGCCTATAGAAGGCTCTGTTTGGCTTTTATGCAATCAGCACCTACTTTAAGGCCACTGGGAGCAACATCCAAGGGGTTGGGGAGCAACATGTTACTCACGAAGCACTGGGTGGGGATCACTGTACTAGTGCAACAACTTATCAATTCCAGCTCCCTACAGCCCCCATATGTCAATCTGTTGGAGGATGTTGAGATTTCAAGGCCTGAAAATGCTTTTTCATTCATTTCTGTCTGTCACTCCTTTACAAATGTTGTAACACAGTGTTTCTTCTTTAAGAACCCTACAGCAGCCACAGGTTGCTGATAATCTGGTGGTTACTCCCTTGTCTCCTTACAAGTCTAAGAATTCTCTAATGGGCAAGAAATAGTTGGGGGACGGAGGACTAATTCTAAGCATCTTGATTTAAAAAAAAAAAAAAAACAAGTTAGATACTAAGGAGAAGCTCCTATTTTACTTTGCCTGCACTAATCCATGTATCAGATTCGAGCAGAGTAAGTGGACGAAGCCTGAAAGAAGCAGGTGATATGAAGGGATATTCATAGTTCAATATCAGTTATGGCTTCCAACATAGGATCCCCACTGAAATAAGTCAAGTCACACTAACTATATTGAAATGAAATTTTAAAAGTCTAACATATAAATTCATACATACGTATTAACTTTTTTTCCCTACATATTAAAAGATCAGATCGAGCTTTGTCATTGTGCCTTTATATGGTCCCCCAACTCCACTTTGACATCTATGTTTATATTGTACAGTGGGGAGTATGGGATTCCCCATAAACATTATTACTACTTGTACAAATACATTTCTGATGATGATATGGCTTGCAATCCATCAACAGCTAGAGGCAAAGGGGCGAGAAATCCCTGATACCTCTTATATATATTATATGTATCTGAACGCTGGAGAACAGTGGTTACAAACTTCTCTTTGCAAAGGCACATAAAGCCTTAATGTAATAATTACCTGAACATATTAGTAATTATATGGTTGCTATATCTACAAATCAGTACACAGTAGTACTTACTGGGTACAGGAATTTGGTGCATTTTCATTCCATGGAGTTGCTTTACAGGTGAACAAATAGATCTGTAAGACAAAACATAAAACAACTTAGTAAGCACTGAGCTGTTGTACCCGTGAATCAGTGCAAAACCCGTTTATTATTACTGAAACCTTCACACTATGTTTGATGAAGGCTTTAGCTACCCTTTTATATACTTATATTAGAACTTTGCAATCATTTTCCCAATAACCCCCATCAAATAAACTAGTAGAAAATGAAGAGATTCCAAGAGAAGGGATTATATCACCATTACTTATGTTTTTTCTTGGTTACTTGGGATGCACCAAATGCCGTATTGTGAGATGCGGCCGACTTCCAACTTCCGTGTTTATGTGACAAAAAGTCACGTGAATTTAAGGATTTGAATTCAGTTTGGCCAGGCACATGGATTGGACCAGATCCAAATCCTGCTGAAAAAGGACAAATCTTGGCCGAATCCCAAACCAAATTCTGGATTCAGTGCATCCGTATTTGTTACAAAAGCCTGCATGGCTTACTTGAGAAGATCGTTTGAAAATGTGCTTCTAAACCAAGAGACTCAGGATCCTGCAGAACTACAAATTATAGAAACACCAGACTAATGCAAGTGTAAGTCACTCACAGTCTCACTGTGTAATCGTAACCCACCTCCTCGTGCCTTTTCAATCATTTCTAAAGAAGACTCAATTCTGTTTAGTTAAAAGACATACTTGAATACACTTGAAATTCATAGGAAACTATTTTGCGCTGGAAGATTTAAGAAGTTTCTTTAAAAAGCCAGATCCCCGAAGAGATCAGACCATGATTTACCCATAACTTTCGACCATACCAAAACACAAGCTCCCAGGATGCCAATTCATTTTCATTGAGGATTGCGGAAAATAGTATATACTGTAAGTTTTATAGTTAATTACTCAAGGAAGAATACAATGACAACGACCCACTGATAAATGCCTGTCTTATTAACAGTGAAAGCTCCCTTAGGGCTCTGGCACACGCGGGCGACTAATCTCCCCGTGTGCCAGAGCCCTTACTCCAAAATCAAGACAATGTTATATTTCAATTGGCCCACTACATATAATAGGTTGGACAGTACTAGTATAGAGAGAATCAAACAGAAACCAGTGAAGCAAGGCTCACCATAAGATTGCTAAGTATGTAAGCATTCCAGAAGATTAGGAGACTAGAAGTTGTCACTACCATTGCAACCACTCTACCAAGTATTCAAACCAGTGCCAGTACCATGAGAACATGAATAGGAGGCAAAGCAATCAACCCCGTGTGCCACTAATGAAAACCCCATCAATTCTGGAAATAAACTGTCTGTGTAAAATAAAGAAGATCTGCAGTGCTATATGACTGTATTTGTATCACATTTATGTTTATATTAGTTTACATTTGCTAAATATGAAAATGACTTAGTTTTGTCAGTTGATAAGTGTAAAGAATAGCATAAGTTAAAATATAAGAGCCACCTCTGGGCCCAGGACAACACTTTGCCCAACAAGGGGAAATAAGCGTAGTTGTAAGGGGAGCATCAAAATGATGGTGCAGTTGTGTGAGCAGCTGCTGGCTAAACTTGATGGGCAATGTTAGGGAACAACAGCTGGTTAGCTGCAGGTTGTCTAACACTCTGCGTATGTTTTTGGCAGAGAACACATCATCATATTGCCTATGATGGAGTCTCTCACCAACTCATTTTTGGGTGCCGGTTTATTTCTCAGAGATGTTTCTGCCTCCCAGCTCTAGATGGCTCTCACTAGACCATGCAGACAGAATATACAACTTGACTCATTCTCAGCTCTGCCACACACCGAGTGGTACAAACATTAGAACTCGTAACATGGGCAAAGGGAAACTCACCATAACACTCCGCCCTGACAACCAACTTGCTTGCTGCATAAGCAACCTAGCTGATTCTACAGCTATATATATATATTTTTTTTATATTTTTTATTTTGAAAATAACGGTGTACAAAAGGGCGCCTTTTGGGTTATCCCAAGGTGCCAGGCAGGTATGTAACAAGATCATAAACATTGGGAAAAAGGAGGGGAGGGGTGGGGGGGAATGGAGAGGGAGGGAAAGATAGAGGATAAAAAGAATAGGTACAGTCAGTAATATGAGGTGGGGAGATAGTCAATCAAATTGGGGAGAAAGATCTCGTGGGTATATATTTGCCGGACATCAGTCTTGTAGGTAGGTAATCAGGTCTTGTCTTTTAGTGTTTCGGTACTCTTATGAGAGGTATCTTTTCCAGGTTGATGTGGTTGATCTTATAGGTGTATTGAGATATTTCTGTAAGTCATCCAGGGGGCCCAGATTTTGTTGTGGGTTTTTAATTGGCCTAATGAAATGCTGGTCAGCCTTTCCATAATTAGCATATTATCAAGTCTTGTTTTAACAAGGTTTATATCCAGTGTTGCAGATTTCCAGGCTTTAGCTATTGTTTGTTTCGCCGCTGAGAAAATGTGAGTGATTAATTTCCTCAGATATTTATTGCCGCCGGGGATATTTTTGTTAAGTAAGGCTTCTGCTGGGCTCTTTCTTAGCGAGAGGCCTGTTACTGCCGTTATTAAAGTATAAGTTCTGATCCAGTAGCGTACTGCGACTGGGCAATCCCACCAAGTATGCATAAATGTGCCTTGTTGGTTGCATGCTCGGAAGCATAGTGCGGATGCCGAGGGATACCACTTAGAGATTCTGGTTGGTACCAAGTACCATTGATGTAGAATCTTTTGTGAGGTTTCCTGAGTCAGCACATTTATAGAGCATGTTACTGTATTTTTAAAGATGTCCCGCCAGGTGGCCTCGTCAAAGCATAGGTGTAGTGTGCTTTCCCAGGTTTGTACAAATTTTAATTCCTTGATTGGAGTTAGGTGGGTTACTGTATCATATAGATAGGATAGTGCCCCTTTGAGTGTAGTGAGTTGCAAACATAATCTCTCAAAAGCTGTGGGTAGAGGGAATTGTTTGCCTTTATATTGAGCTCTAATGTAACTTACTATTTGATGGTAATGGAGCCATTCCTGTTGTGGGATTTTGTAATTTTCCCGGAGTCTTGGCCATGGCAGAAGTGTATTAGAGCTGGTTAATGAGTATATAGTGTCCAGGTTGAATTGTTTCCACCAGTGGAGAGCTTCTGGTGATTGGCCTGGATCAAAGTCAACATTATTGATGAAGCTTGTGACTGGCTTGTGTAGAGAGCAGAGTTTGTAGGGTTCCTTTGATCTGTCCCAGAGCCTGACGAGGTGAGTTACTATGGGGTTTGTTTGTATTTGAGATGTGGAGTGGGTTGTCCATAATATATTCCTTAGGGGTATATTTGGCAGAGAGTCTTGTTCGATTGTTACCCATAGTGGTTTATCCTCAGGTAGGTACCATGGTATCATTTGGGATAATTGTGCTGCGGTATAATATCCTTTCAGATTAGGGATGCCTAGGCCGCCCTTGTGTCGGTTACGGCAAGCTGTAGTGCGATTAATTCGTGGCCTTTTCCCGTTCCAGACAAATTTTGTAAAAGTCTTTTGCATTTTCTCTGTGTAATCTTTAGGGGGGGAGGTTGGTAGCGTACGGAACAGGTACAACAGCAGGGGAAGGGCGGACATTTTCAGTGCGGTTACTCTCCCGAGCCAAGACAGTTTAAGTCTTTCCCATATTTAAAATCTTATGTTCTATTTTGGGATAATTATCCTTGGCTAAGGATCTGTAATCGGCTGATATCAGTACTCCTAGGTATCTTATGGTTTTAGTTTGCCATTTAAGTTCAAAATTGATTTCTAGAAGTTTTTTTAGATGGGGCTGAAGGTTTATGCTTAAGGCTTCTGACTTAGAGGGATTGATTTTGAGTCCCGAAATTTTAGTAAAGTTGGAGAGAGTCTCGTATAAATATGGGAGGGAAGTCATGGGATTAGACATTGACATTATTATATCATCAGCATACATTGTTTTCGTTTGGATCCCAGAGAGTCTCGTCATATAATTTATCGGGAGGAATCATGGGATTAGACATTGACATTATTTATATCATCAGCCAGAGCATCAGGCCGGGGTGTACAAACAGAATAGTAGTCAAAATACAGGCAAGGGTCGGTTCAGGCAGCAGTACAGGAAGGTCAAGGACAGGCAGAGGTCAAAACAGAACAGAACAGATCAGCAGAACAGGAATAACACACCCAGGAACTCACAGGAGGAAAACCTACGTTGGGCAATGATTTTGCTCTGAGAACCGCTTTAAATATTCAAATCTCGCGCCAAAATGACGTCATCCGCAGCGCAACGAGGAAGAAGGAAAGTGCGCATGCGCGCGCAGCACAGGGGAGAAGGCGCATGCGCAGATGCGAGCGCACGTCAAAAGGTGATGGACGTGCGCGCGCCACTAAGAACCGGAGAGCGGGCGTCCCCGCACAGGCAGCGGCGGGCGTCCCCGCCGAGCCCCTAGACCACCAGGTAACCTCACATTACCCCCCCCTCCAGAGGGGGCCACCGGACCCCTAGGTTTATCAGGAAACTTGGTATGAAACAGTCGTACAAGACGATCTGCCCGAACATCAGGTGCTGGAATCCAAGACCTTTCCTCCGGGCCATACCCTTTCCAATGCACCAGATATTGAAGTTTACCCCTGGAGAGGCGAGAGTCCACTATCCTTTGCACTACATACTCGGACTGACCTTCCACAGATATTGGAGGAGGAGGAGTCCTCTGCCGAACTACTCTAGCGGGCTTTAACAAAGAAACATGAAAAGAGTTAGAAATTTTGAGTTCGGGAGGAAGCTCTAAACGGACAGTGTTGGGGTTTATAACTTCGGACACTGAAAAAGGACCAATAAATTTGGGCCCAAATTTAGTGGATGGAACTTTTAAGGGAACATTTTTAGAGGAAAGCCACACTCTATCACCGACCTGATATTCAGGTGATGCTTTATGATGCTTGTCAAAGGCTTTCTTTTGAGCAGCTATTGCGGTGGATAATGATTTTTGAACCTTTTGCCAAATGTTGGAGAACTGACCGGCTAAAGAATTAACCGCAGGCACATCCGAAGATGCGGTAGAAAAAGAGAATACCCTGGGATGATACCCAAAAACAATAAAAAATGGGGATTCCCCAGTGGAAGAGTGAGTGGAATTATTGAATGCAAACTCAGCCCATGGAAGGAAATCTGCCCAAAGGGATTGGTTACTGGAAACATAACATCTGAGATACTGTTCCAGAGACTGATTTGTCCTTTCTGTCTGCCCATTAGTCTGTGGATGATAGGCTGAGGAGAAGGACAATTCTGTACCCATCAAAGAGCAGAAGGCTCGCCAAAACCTGGAAACAAACTGAACCCCCCTATCAGAGACAATGTTCAGCGGGGCACCATGGAGCCTAAAAATATCGGACAAGAACCGTTCAGCAAGGGACTTGGCAGATGGGAGGGCTGGGAGGGGAATAAAATGCGACATTTTACTAAAGCGGTCCACTACCACCCATATGACCGTATTCCCATTGGAAGGAGGTAAATCTACAATAAAATCCATGGAGATGTGAGTCCATGGCTTTTCAGGAACAGGAAGTGGCTGTAGCAGACCCTGGGGCAAAGACCTGGATGGTTTGGAGCGTTGACAGACCGGACAGGAGTCAACGTAATTACCAACGTCTTGTTTCAAAGTAGGCCACCAGAGGATACGGGATAGGAGAGAACAGGTTTTGTTGCGCCCCGGGTGCCCGGCCACCCTAGAGTCATGGGTTTCCAACAAAACCGCCTCACGAAGGTTTTCAGGAACAAATAATTTTCCTGGAGGTAAATTAGGAGGTGGATTACCCTGGGCTTTGGACAAGGAGGAATGTAAATCCGGACTCAGGCCTGCAATAATCACAGTTTTAGAGATAATGGGACCAGGGTTCCCCTCTTCCCGTGGGTTGGAATCAAAACTCCTGGACAGGGCATCTGCTTTGACATTTTTGTCCCCTGGTCTATAAGTTATGATAAAATTAAAACGAGAAAAGAATAGAGCCCATCTGGCTTGTCTAGGATTTAGGCGCTTAGCAGACTCAATATACAAGAGATTCTTATGATCTGTAAACACCGTAACCACATGTTTAGCCCCCTCCAGAAGGTGTCTCCACTCTTCAAATGCCAACTTTATGGCCAATAACTCCCTATTACCAATGTCATAATTCATCTCAGTAGGAGAGAATTTTTTGGAAAAGTACCCGCAGGGGTGGACCTTATTGGTGACTGGATGACGCTGAGACAGAACTGCTCCTGCCCCAATCTCAGAAGCATCCACCTCTACCAAAAATGGGAGAGTAGTATCTGGATGCTGCAGTACAGGAGCAGAAACGAAAGCTTCCTTTAGTTTTTTGAAGGCAAGCAGGGCTTCCTCAGGCCACATAGTAGGATCAGCACCTCTCTTAGTAAGGGCAGTAATTGGAGCCATGAGGGAGGAATAGTTCTTAATAAATTGTCTGTAGTAATTAGCAAAACCCAAAAATCTTTGAATGGCACGCAAAGACAACGGTTGTACCCACTCTAGAATAGCCTGAACCTTGGCAGGATCCATTTCCAGACCCCTTTTGGAAATAATATACCCCAGAAAATGAACTGACGAGACCTCAAAAACACATTTTTCAATTTTAGCATACAGATGATTTTGTCTCAATCTTAATAAAACTTCCTGGACGTGGGCACGATGATCAGACAAATTGTTAGAATAAATCAGAATATCGTCCAAGTAAACTACCACAGTTCGGCCTAAGAGATCACGGAAAATGTCATTTACTAATTCCTGGAAAACTGCAGGAGCGTTACATAAACCAAAGGGCATTACAAGATATTCGTAGTGCCCATCACGGGTATTAAAGGCCGTTTTCCACTCGTCCCCCTCCCGAATTCGTATTAAGTTGTAAGCTCCTCTAAGATCAAGTTTAGAGAAGATAGTGGCTCCCTTCACCCTGTCAAAGAGTTCTGAAATCAAAGGAAGGGGATAACGATTTTTGACTGTGATTTTATTTAGACCCCTATAGTCGATGCATGGCCTGAGCCCCCCATCTTTCTTCTCCACGAAGAAGAAGCCTGCGCCAGCAGGAGAAGAGGAGGGTCTTATGAATCCTCTTTCTAAGTTTTCTCTAATGTACTCTTCCATAGCCTGCGTCTCGGGAAGAGATAAGGGGTAGGTTCTACCTCTAGGGGGAGTAGAACCAGGAACCAGATCTATGGCACAATCGTAAGGTCTATGAGGGGGAAGGGTTTCGGCTGCCTTTTTAGAGAAGACGTCCGAAAAAGGGGAGTAATGAGCAGGTAACCCCTCAATAGAGGTAGTAGCAAGCATTTGAGAAGGCTGGGTACAAAAATACTGGCATTTATCTCCCCATTGGAGTATCTTATTAGTGGGCCAATCGATTTGCGGATTATGCTTACGTAACCAGGGGAGACCTAAAATCACGGGGGTAATGGGACAATTAATGATGAAAAAAGAGATTGACTCTGCATGGCAAGGGTTCAAAGACATAGAACATTCTACTGATTTGGAGGAAATAAAACCGGAGCCTATGGAAGTTCCGTCAATAGCAAGCACCTTAACAGAAGGGAAAAAAGGAACCGTGGGTATACTGCACTTATGAGCAAAATCATCATCCAGAAAGTTCCCTTCTGCCCCAGAATCAATGAAAGCTAGGGTTTCCACAGAGCGCGTACCCCATCCCAAAAGGACCGGAACCATGACTTTAGAAGAACATTGTTGGGGAGTAGAAATGACATTGCCCAAGCAGAACTCCCCAGACCTGCTTAGGCTCTGTCGTTTCCCGGCCTTTTGGGACAGGTACCACGGAAGTGACCCCTATCCCCACAGTAAAGACACAACCCATTAGACCGCCTGCGAGCTTTTTCCTCAGAAGATAAACGGGTTGAACCCAACTGCATAGGTTCTTCAGAGGACCTAGAGAAAACCGCTTCAGGTTTGGGCATATACTCTGCAGGAATGGTGTGGGGAGTGACTACTGGGACCCTCTCTTGACGTCTCTCCCTATGTCTCCTATCGATCTGAATGACAAGATGCATCAGGGAGTCTAAAGAGGGTTGAGCAGGAAAATTTACCAGACTATCTTTTACAGCATCAGATAGCCCAATCCTAAACTGACTACGTAAGGCAGTATCGTTCCAGCCCGTTTCAACCGCCCAGCGGCGGAACTCAGAACAATAATCCTCAACCCGTCGTTTGCCTTGCCTGAGGTTACGAATAGCCGAATCAGCAGAGGCAGTACGATCGGGATCATCATAAATTATTGCCATGGCCTTAAAAAAGGAGTCTAGGGATGTACGGGCTGGATCAGAAGGGGATAAGGAGAATGCCCATAATTGAGGATCCCCAATAAGAAGAGTCATGACAAAGCTAACTTTAAGCTCCTCAGTGGGAAAAGAGCGAGGGAGGAACCCAAAATACAATTTACAAGCCTCCTGGAAGGCAAAAAATTTACTTCGCTCCCCGGAAAACTTTTCGGGGAACGGTACCTTTGGCTCCACTACTTGCATCCCTGGAGTGGGAGATGGGGATCGGCTTTCAGGAAGAGCAGGAGTAGCAGCGGACGGCTGTTGCTGGAGCTCATCTAACCTCGCAGAGAGTCTCTGAAGGCATTGGATGATTTGATCCTGTTGAATCTCTTGTTGCCCAATACGCTGAAGGAGGCTCGCCCGAAATGCCTTGGAGGAAGTAGGAGACCCAGCAGGCCCTTCAGCATCCATATCGGGCCCAACGTAATGTCACGGTCGGTATCCCAAAACTCAGAACAGTTTCCAAGGGCTTGGTCTCGGCTCACGCTTCTGCCTATAACCGCCGCCTTTCACGTCGGGAGGAGCCCTTCGCTACTCGGATGCCGCCAGGTCTTACAGTGAGAAGCCCAAGGAAAGAGTTCTGAGCAGGCAAGGGAACCCGAACCGTTCTAAAAGGGAAATGGGCACAAGAAAACACAGTCGGAGATCAGGCCAGGGTCAGCAACGTTCAGAGAGTAAAGTACCAAATCAGAGTCCAAAAGGGTAGTCAGAGGTCAGGCCGGGGTCAACAACGAAAAGGCAGCACGGTACCAAACAGAATCCGGAAGAGTAGTCAAAATACAGGCAAGGGTCGGTTCAGGCAGCAGTACAGGAAGGTCAAGGACAGGCAGAGGTCAAAACAGAACAGAACAGATCAGCAGAACAGGAATAACACACCCAGGAACTCACAGGAGGAAAACCTACGTTGGGCAATGATTTTGCTCTGAGAACCGCTTTAAATATTCAAATCTCGCGCCAAAATGACGTCATCCGCAGCGCAACGAGGAAGAAGGAAAGTGCGCATGCGCGCGCAGCACAGGGGAGAAGGCGCATGCGCAGATGCGAGCGCACGTCAAAAGGTGATGGACGTGCGCGCGCCACTAAGAACCGGAGAGCGGGCGTCCCCGCACAGGCAGCGGCGGGCGTCCCCGCCGAGCCCCTAGACCACCAGGTAACCTCACACCCCTACAGTTATACCCGAAATCTTTTTGTTTAGCCTTAGATGTTGGGCTAAGGGTTCGAGTGCTAAGGCAAAAAGTAGAGGGGACAGGGGGCATCCCTGCCTGGTCCCTCTACTTATGTTGAATGCGTCTGATTGAAACCCCATGTGGCTAACTTTAGCTATAGGGGAGTTGTAGAGGGCCTTAACCACGGAGAGGAAGGGGATAGGAAAATTATAGGCAGATAACACTTGATACAGATGCCAGGAAACAGAATCAAATGCTTTTTCTAGGTCTAGTGATAGGAGCATGGAGGGAACATCTTTTATTTTTGCTATGTGTATGAGATTTATGATCTTGCGGATATTGTCAGTGACCTGTCGTTTTGGGATAAATCCTGACTGGTCTTTGTGGATGAGTTGTCCTAGAAACTGGTTAAGTCTTGAGGCTATAATTTTGGCCAGCAATTTGATATCTAGGTTTAATATTGATATGGGGCGAAAATTTTTACAGTTAGTGTGATCCTTCTCTGGTTTAGGTATCACAGCTATTTGTGCTTGTAGATCATCTCTGCTGAAGTTGCCTTTATTAGTCATTATATCATTAAATAATAGGTGTAACCATGGGATCAGTTTAGGGGCAAACAGTTTATAGTATTTCCCTGTGAACCCATCAGGGCCTGGGGATTTGTTTACCTTTAGTTGCTTTATAGCTACCTTAATTTCTTCTATTGAGATTGGTTCTGACATTAATGTTTTCTGTTGGGGTGTTAGTGAAGGTAAGTTTGCTTGGTTTAGAAACTGCTGTAATAGGGTTGGGTTTGGGTCTTTGTGTTTTTGATATAATGGGCCCGATTCACTAAAGTCCGAAATAAGGAGTGCTATTTATAGCATGCGTTAAAAATCTTATCACTTCTTATTTTTCGCTCGATTCACTAAAAGGACACTTGTCATAATTAAGAAGCGATGTTCTTGGCGTTATTTATCTTGCTACGACATATTTTCAAGCAACGTGCTGCGTAATATGTTGTGCGCTGCGTAATATATTGCTTGAAAATATGTCATCGCAAGATAAATAACGCCAAGAACATCGCTTCTTAATTATGACAAGTGTCCTTTTAGTGAATCGAACGGAAAATAAGAAGTGATAAGATTTTTAACGCATGCTATAAATAGCACTCCTTATTTCGGACTTTAGTGAATCGGGCCCAATGTGTGGTAATACGTGGCAAATTCCTGGGTGATACGTTCCGGGTTTGCTGTCAGGGATCCATCTTTTAATCTGATTTGGGTGAAGGGGGACTTATTAAATTTATTTGATAACTGGCGTGCCATCATTGTGTCGGCCTTATTAGCCTTTCTATAGAATTTTTGTTTTGTCCACTGTAATTTTGTGATTTCTTTCTCTGTCAGGAGTAGATTAAGTTCTGTTTTAGTTTTTTCAAGCTCCTGTTTGGATTTAGTGTCATTAGGGTTGGTTTTAAGCTGATCTTCTAGTTGTTGCATTTTGATGCCTAACTGATTAGTAGCTTTGGTCCTTTCTTTTCTAGCTTTAGTTTTAAGTTGGATTAGGATCCCTCTAATATAGGCTTTATGTGCTGCCCATAAGGTTGGGCTAGCAATATCTGGGGTATTGTTGTGGGTGAAATATGATTCCAATTCAGATTGTATTGTTTGTTGATGTTGTGGGTTAGATAGAAGGGAGTCATCTAGTCGCCAAATATTATTTAAGGGCTTGTGTGCTAGACTAGTGAGTGTTAGAGTGATTATAGAATGGTCTGACCAAGGGCAGGAAAGTATTTTTGTCTGGGATATGTTGGGAGAAATTTGCTTATGAATTAGGAACATATCAATTCTAGAGTGGGAATTATGCGGAACGGAAAAAAACGTAAAATCTTTCTTAAACGGGTGTTGTTCCCTCCATGCGTCCACCAAAAGATATTTGTCTATTAGCTTTGCGAAATAGTGTTTGTTGTTTTGATTACGTATGGATACAGGGCTAGGTTGTCAGTCTATATTTGGGTGGGATACCTCATTAAAGTCACCGGCCAATATTAAAGGAACAGTAACACCAAAAAATGAAAGAGCTTTAAAGTAATAAAAATATAGTGCACTGTTGCCCTGCACTGGTAAAACTGGTGCGTTTGCTACAGTAACACTACTATAATTTATATAATAAGCTGCTGTGTAGCCATGGGGGCAGCCATTCAAGCTGGAAAAAAGGAGAAAAGGCACAGGTTACATAGCAGATAACAGATAAGTTCTGTAGAATACAATAGTGTTTTATCTGTTATCTGCTATGTGCCTGTGCCTTTTCTCCTTTGAATGGCTGCCTCCATGGCTACATAGCATCTTATTTATATAAATTATAGTAGACTTTCTGAAGCAAACACACAACTTTTACCAGTGCAGGGCAGCAGCACATTATATTTTAGTTACTTTTATACAGTTTCATTTTTTGGTGTTACTGTTCCTTTAAGGGGCCTCTGCACCTTTCCTCCAGGATAGAGAAAAATTCTCTATAATATGTTTGTTGACATTCGTTAGGGCCGTAAACCGTTGCTAGGGTTATTGGGGTATCTTGTATTTGTCCCACCAGGATCAGGAATCTGCCTTCCGGGTCTGATTTTATGGTGGTGGGTTGGAAATTTAGTTTTTTGTGAATTCCTATAGCTACTCCTCTATGTTTTTTTTTCTGCACAGGCAGTATAAACAAGTTGATATGAGTAATGGAAATATTTAGGTACGGAGGTGTTAGAAAAATGAGTCTCCTGGAGGAAAAGAATGTCAGCCCCTAGTTTGTTGTAGTGCCGAAATGCCAGTGACCATTTCGTGGGGGAGTTCAGGCCTTTGGCGTTATGGGATATACATTTTAAAGACATAACATTTGAGGCAGTGAAGCTTAATAGATAGGCTCGTAGGATACCAAATAAAGAGACCATTAATTATACCCACAAGAATAGTAGCATAGAATAGACAAGGGAAAAACTTCTATAACTAGAAAACATTGTTCAAACAGATAATATAAACTTATCAGGATCCTGCAAGGATTTCGGAAGGTCGGTCGTTGACCTCGGTTGGGGGGGGATTCCTCCCGGAGGACTCCTTCTTATAGAGTAGTGGAGTGAGGCATGATTAATGTTTCGGGGCCCGCTGTTGCATTGGGTTTTTACGCCAGAGTGGTGAAATGGACCTCTCGCTTGAGCCTTTCCTAGGAGTAGTATTGGGAGTAGTTGGAGTTGGTTGTTGTAGCTTTAGTCGGGTCAGGAGTTCCAGGCCTTCTGGTAATGTCGTCGCTGAGTACGGGTGGTTCTGGTACATGAACGTTAGCTTGAATGGGTATCCCCACCTGTAGCGGACCCGATGCGAAGTCAGGATGGTGAGTACTGGTTTCATGAGCTTGCGTTTTTGGATTGTCAATGCGGCTAGATCGGCGTAGATGGAGTATTGGTGGCTTTTATATTCCAAATGGAGAGCGGCCCGGGAGGCAGACATTATAGCTTCCTTCGTTGAGTAGTAATGGAGCCGAGCAATTATGTCTTTCGGTGGGGCTCCCTCCCGTCTGGGGCCGAGAGCCCTGTGGACTCTGTCCATAAGTAGTAGAGAGTCCGTTATGTCCTATAGACTTTAGAAGCAGCGGCACTTCCTCCTGTAGATTTTGTATTGCGTCGGGGAGACCCGGATCCTAATATTATTTCTGCGCGTCCGATTTTCCTGGTCTTCCAGATTATCTTGCATGTCGGTAAGTTGTCTTTTTAGTTGCGCAAGTTGGATTTCGTGCTCAGCGGTCTTGTTGACCAGATCGTCAACTTTATCCTCGATTGCTGCTGTGCGTTGGCCTAGGTCCCGTAGTTCTTGAGTGACGTGATCAGTGATTTTTGCAGCTACCGCGTTAAGTTCCGTCTGGAGTAGGCGTTTGAATTTGCCAATTAAGATTGAGTCTCCCGAGTATTGCAGCTGGGTTTCTGGATCAGAGTCTTCTGGTGGGGAGTCTCGATCAGATTGTGGCGATGTCGTAGGAGTTGAATTGGCGCCATCCGCCATGCTGTCGTCGTCAAACGAGGTAGGCCGCCTATGCGGAGTTCCAGGTGGCTTACCCTGAGGTTGGGCTTTCTTGGCTTTATTGCCTCGGGTCATGATTACTAGCTCAAATGGTTGTACTTTGCTGTTATAAGCTTGTTGTTTCAGTGAGCTTAGTGGCTTAATGAGTCCTCCGGTAACGGAGCGATGGAAACGTGCGTCTGTTTAGAACAGCAGCATAGCCACGCCCCCTACAGATATATATTTTAAGGTACAAGTGATAAACAATATAATCTGATTGACCACAATACTATCAGCAGTTGTTCTGATTATTCTGGGTAAAACTAATAAAAAAGGCAGATTTAAGTGGCTAATTCAGACCCAGTCGGCAGCTTATCTGCCTGTGTATGGGCCCTTCCTGACTAGCTCCCCGAGTAATAAAAACTCTGTTTGCTGCATTGAGGTGGTCCTTATGATACACCGGTCTCTGTTATGATCCCATCACTGGCCCAATTTGCCTCACCATGTATGTGACCAAACCATACATAGATCCAGTGGAGTAACAACTGAAGAAGCAGATTCCATGGTCGCAAGATTTTAGTCATCAGTATTATAAAAATGGCAGCCACTTCAAGAAGTCTTATTACATATAATTAAATGAAGAAACCGTGCATAGAATTGGATTGATAGAACTGATCAGTGTAGGAATAACCAGGCTCTACCAATCACTTAACATGTTTTCGTTTAGGCAGACTAGAACTAGAATGAATTTACAATACTGAATTTTACTGAATGAATTTAAAATACTTTTGAGACAAATACAACAAAAAAAAGTCTCAACACTACAAGTACATGAAGCATGTGATATAACCACACACCCCCTGTCTCACAAGTACACTGAATAATCAATACCACACACGGTTTAGACTTTCTCATGGATTTAACCCTTTAAGTGCCAGCAGAATTTGACATTTCGGTTCCCCTCAGTGCCAGATGTTTTGTAAACATTCTGTGGTCTCTCAATTTTTTTTACTGGGGGAAGGGTTAAGTTTAGGTAGGCAAACTATATATTATTTTTTACAGGAGAACCTGAACTTTCTGGACCTGAACCTGAACTTTTCACTTCTGGAACAAGATTTAGAGCTTGAAATACAAAAAAAAGAAAAAATGCTATGGGCCTGATTCACTAAAGGGCGATAAAACGTGCGCTATTCTTATTGTGCGCTAAAATTTTTACCGCCGCTTAATTTTGGTGATTTTTCGCACGATTCACTATAAGCATACTCGCGCATTTTTACGCGCGATATTGCAAGCGTTATTTAACTCGCGAAAGACTATTTCAATGCGGTATTTGCCTGTACATGCGCTAAATTACGCGAATAATCGCCGAATATGAATGGTAGCATAGAAATAGTGTATAAAAATTGTCGAAGCATATAAATGGTGTATATAAATATTAGCCACATATAAATAGTAGATGCTTATAAATAGTAGCCACTAGTGATGAGCAAATGTGTTCTGGTTTCTTTAGTGAAAAATTAGCAAATCTTTCGAAAGATCCCCGAAACGGCAAAAATGTTGTGCGGGCAAAAAAATTGTTGCCCGTGACTATTATTTTTTGACACTTGTATCAATTTTTGGATGTGCGGTGAATTTTTGCGTGGCGATTTTTTTCATGCGTCTTGCCATTGGCGGATTGTTTTGCGAAACGCATGAAAAAATCCGCCACGAAAAAATTCAACGCACGTCCAAAAATTCGCTGCGAATCCATGCCTGGCGAAACATTTCATCACTTGTAGCCAAATAGAAATAGTTGCGCAAATGAACGCACGCCATGTTAGCCATACACGCCAATACTTGCGGAAAATTACTGTATTAAAAATGAACATTTCGCTGCAAACTGGCGGCTGCGTCACTCTGGGGGAAACACAGACTTGAATAAATAACACTGTAAGTCCATATTTTATTGCAAAAAATCATTTACTGTACTTTTGTATAATTTTTCGCCTGCCTGTAGGTGTTAATTTTCGTATAGCCGAATGCGATATTTAGCGCGCAAAAGTTATAGTGAATCATGCGATCGTATTCTTTTCAGCGCGGAAATTAACGCAAAGCGGTAAAACTAGTGCGAGAAATACCCCATGCGAAAATGGCGATTTTTCGCACGCGATAATACTATGGTGAATCGCGCGCAAGTTATTTTGCGTTTTTTAACGCGAAAAAGCGTGCGATAATTTTTATCGCCCTTTAGTGAATCAGGCCCTATTTTTAAAGATATAGGGATTTATACCAGAAACATATTTTATTTTATGGACAAAAATTCAACTGATTTGGAAAGCCTCATGTCTCCCGAACGTGCCAATACCTGATATGTATAGTTTTATGGAGATTTCTGACTTCTATAGATCAGAAACTCCCAACAGTAAATTACCAAATTTTCAAAGCATTACAGCAGAATACGGCATACTTTAGATTCCAAAGCCAAAAATCCTAAAACATTAGGTTTACCCCAGGAAATCATACATTTTTGAAAAGTACACATTCTGATGAATCCGAAATGGGTAACTATGTCTTCCAAGTCCTAAGTACCAAACGGCAATGCTTTACTTAATTTAGAAGATTCTATAAGAAAATTATGAAAATTCTAAAAAATCACCTCAAATCTTCCACTTTCAAGCATCATATCTCCCACATAACATTAGGTACCAAGAAAATACATCCTAAGTATGAAAGCCAAGGGTTAGCAGAACAGTTTGATGCCCATTGTGCATAGGATCACCAATGTATCTGGCATTTAGAGACCCCAAAGGAAAGTTAGTACATACAAATTGCTCCGGAGATCTCTTTAGCTACTGAAAATTCAACACGTTTACTGCATTTTCTGTGGGGTAAAAACACAAAAAAATACATTGACCCCCCAAAAACCATATATTTTTGGAAAGTACACATTCGGGCGAATTCAAAATTGGTACCCATGTCCTTCTACTCCAAACTACAGAGTTGCAATGCTTTTCCAAAATTGCCGGTTTTGATGCAATACCTGAAAATCACATCAAATCTTCCACTTTCAAACAACTTATCTACCACATAACATTAGGTACCAAGAAAATACATCCTAAGTATGAAAGCCAAGGGTCCACTGAACAGTTTGATGCCCATTGTGCATAGGATCACCAATGTATCTGGCATTTAGAGACCCCAAAGGAAAGTTAGTACATACAAATTGCCCCGGAGATCTCTTTAGCTACTGAAAATTCAACACGTTTACTGCATTTTCTGTGGGGTAAAAACACAAAAAATTACATTGACCCCCCCCAAAACCATATATTTTTGGAAAGTACATATTCGGGCGAATTCAAAATTGGTACCCATGTCTTTCTACTCCAAACTACAGAGTCGCAATGCTTTTCCAAAATTGCCGGTTTTGATGGAATACCTGAAAATCACATCAAATCTTCCACTTTCAAGCACCTTATCTCCCACATAACATTAGGTACCAAGAAAACACACCCTAAATATGAAAGCCAAGGGTCCACTGAACAGTTTGATACCCACTATGCATAGGATCACCAATGTATCTGGCATTTAGAGACCCCATAAGGAAGTTAGTGCATACAAAGCAATATAAGCTACCGGCATGTATATTATGTGCCATAAGATCCCTTAACAGTATGGAAACCCTAGAAAACTATACATTTTCTGAAAGTACACATTCTGACAAAACAAAAATGGGTAAATACAACTTTCTACTGCAAGCTACCAAACTACAAAGCTATACTAAACAGAACGGTTTTTGTGACATTTCTGAAAATCGTCACAAAGCTTGCATGTTGCCCCATTATGTACCCCACATTTAGTAACGTACCAACATAAAACACTCTAAGTATGAACGCCAGGGGTCTACTGAACAGTTTAATGCCCAATATGCATAGATTTACCAAACTATGTGGGGTACAGAGGATGCCAAATTGAAATACAGCAGACAAAATGTCCATGTGCAAAGACAAGTAACAAAGAACAATGTAAAATGCAATAAAATTTATAAAAATAAAAAAGAAAATCACTAAAATCATTTTTTTTTTTGCCTAATAATATCTCAGGTCTGAATTACAGTTTGAGTATTTTGGCTTGGGCAAATAAGTTTTACAGACAAAGTCAAGCGAACAACAACTATGCATAACTGAAAATGCAATAAAATAGCTAAAAATGCAATAAAATACCCAAAAATGCACCAAAATCACTGAAAATGCAGTAAAAACACCAAAATAATACACAAAAGGTATTTTTTTCAGGCAAGAATAAAAACGATGCGATCAAAAAAAATGAATATAGTGCATATAGATTTTTCTCTCCTGTCAAATCAGTTTCTGTAGAAAGAGCCCCATGGCTCCATATCATGTCATAAGACCCCCTAACGGTCCTGAGAACCCCAGAAAACCTTATATTTTTTGAAAGTACAAATTCTGACAAATCCAACATGGGCAAAGAAGTCTTTATACACCAAACTACCAAACTCTTAAAAGCTTTGCTAAATTTAGCGGTTTTTATAACTTTTCAGAAAATCACCTAAAATTGTTGCAATTTGTCGCATTTATCTTGCAGAATTTTACAATGACACATCACCCTAAATATGAACGCCAGAGGTCTACTAAAAAGTTTGATGCCCAAAATGTATAGATATATAAAATAGTGCATTTTATTTTTACTAGTTTTTGGTTTATTTGCCTTTCCCTTCTGCCTCTTTCCAGATTTCAAATAGGAGTCACTAACCCCAGCAGCCAAAAACTATTGCTCCGAGACTACAATTCTATTGTTACTGTTACTTTTTATTATTTGTCATCTTTCTTAGCAGGCTCTCCCCTATTCATATTCCCATCTCTCATTTAAACTACGGCCTAGTTTCTAGGGTAGATAAGACCCTAGCAACCAGATAGCAGCTGAAAAACCAAACTGGAGAGCTGCTAAATTAGAGTGACCAGGTCTCTGAATTTTTCAAATTATCTGGCTAAATAACTGGAAAAAAACACACACAAAAAAAAAATTAAAAAATTAAGACCAACTCCAAACTGTGCAATAATATCAATATCATACCAAAAGATAATGTAGCGTAAGCTGAAAAAAGACACCTTTTATGTCTATATTAGGGGGACCAAATCATTAAAAAAATTCAGGGACACGTCTAATAACTAGACTAACCTATACGTATGTCCAGCCTTAATAGCCAATAAAGATGCTGGGTATTTACAAACTGTGTGCATAGATTGGACACTCACAGGACTTAGCAAATATATATTATATATATATTTTAGCAAATACATATTATATATATTTTATTCAGTAAATATCTCAACAGCAAACAGATCATGTTAAATTAACAACATGAGCAATCATTTTATGGTATTCACAGCAGGCAGAGGTAGATACATGTAGTTATAGACATATATAACAAATACAATCAGTAAAGACTTTACACACGATGAATCCCTCTATCACATTCTATAGCTCAAGAGATATATATATATATATATAGATATATATATAGATATATATATAGATATATATAGATATATATATAGATATATATATATATAAAACACGTGTAGCAGCACAATCATTACTATACTATACCTATTAGATGTCTGTACATCCCAGCGAATTAGTGTAGCACCTCCCACGACCAGGCGGCGATCAGCGCAGTAATAAAAAGTTCCTCGAAAGTCTCTCCCTTCTTCTTATTGGTTAAACGTCGCCTCTTTCTTCTCCTAAGTCGCAGTTCCTGATTGGCTCACTATAGGGTTGGGGGCGTGTCCATTTGTGTGCCGTCTCAGTGCGGTCCCTCAGCCAAGGAATCCCAGTGCAGTCAGCATGAGCGACCAGTCTCCGTTCAACACCGATGTCATTACCCTGACTCGCTTCGTGATGGAAGAGGGCAGGAAAGCCAAGGGTACAGGGGAGCTAACCCAACTACTTAACTCAATCTGCACCGCTGTAAAAGCTATTTCTTCCGCCGTGCGCAAAGCTGGGCTGGCCAACCTGTGAGTACAATGCCCCCCCCAACCAGAATTGGTTTTGCCCATTGGTACCCACTATAATATTGTCATGCCCCCCCCCAACCAGAATTGTTTTTGTCCATTTGTACTATCATTTTGTGCCCACTATAATACCGTCATGCCCCCCCAACCAGAATTGTTTTTGCCCATTTGTACCCACTATCATTTTGTACCCACTATAATACCGTCATGCCCCCCCAACCAGAATTGTTTTTGCCCATTTGTACCCACTATCATTTTGTACCCACTATAATACCGTCATGCCCCCCAACCAGAATTGTTTTTGCCCATTTGTACCCACTATCATTTTGCACCCACTATAATACCGTCATGCCCCCCCAACCAGAATTGTTTTTGCCCATTTGTACCCACTATCATTTTGCACCCACTATAATACCGTCATGCCCCCCCCAACCAGAATTGGTTTTGCCCATTGGTACCCACTATAATACTTTCATGCCCCCCCAACCAGAATTGTTTTTGCCCATTTGTACCCACTATCATTTTGTACCCACTATAATACCGTCATGCCCCCCCAACCAGAATTGTTTTTGCCCATTTGTACCCACTATCATTTTGTACCCACTATAATACCGTCATTCCCCCCCCAACCAGAATTGTTTTTGCCCATTGGTACCCACTATAATACTGCCATGCCATGAGGGTAATAATTGCACTGCCAGCTGACCCTAGAAGAATGCCATGGCTGTTCTCTATTGAACAAGTATTCGCTAAGCCTGCAGCCATTTAGCAGTTCTTAATTGGCTTTCATAGCTCTAAAGCTGCGCATACACATAAGGATTTGGCAACAGTGGGTTTAGTGGTGCTAAATTGAACCAGTGCAATTTTCAATAGCAACTAATCAGCCATTTGTATTCAGCAATCTATTACAAATGCTAAATTAAAAACAAATATCTGACTGGTTGCTGGGCAAATGTACTGGTGCAATTTAGCATCTAGAGCTGGCCATACACCCTGCTGATTCAACCCCTCTACACTGAGTAGGCAGCTAATTTACCTGTGTATAGGCCCTCACCGCTGGCCTCCCTGGTATGTGAATGAATACTGGCCGATATCTATTAAAGGAGAAGGAAAGGCACCCCCTATACCTTATACCCCGTGCTGCTCCTGTAAGAGGAAAACAGCACCAAGCCGGGGTACCTGCAGCGAGCGTCTGTTCTTACTACTTCTGTCTTTGCAAGCTTGTGCATGCGCGGAAGAGTGAAAAGCCAGAGTTTACTGCATTCAGAAGACAGATGATAGAGGAAACAGCAGCTACCCTGTCTGGTGCGGTTTTCTCCTAACAGGGGCACCAGCCCGGGGTAAAAGGTAAGCGGTTAAAGTCACTGGGGGGTGCCTAACATTTGATTCCCCAAAGTGATTTTTACCGTTCCTTCTCCTATAAGCAGGTTTGAAAATCCCACTGGGCAGGGACCACATCTGCACGTTGATGCAGTCATCATTTGGACCAGCCTAATTTAGCCCAAAATGGAAGTGGCCAAATCAGACTAATCACTGTAGTGACCTCACCAAATGAGTGGATCTTAATATGTATTGCCAGCTTAAGGTGGCAAATCAACCCTAATGGGCAAAGTGGTTGTAATTATGTAAAGGAGCTTATCCCTAAACTCGGCATAAAGCAGCAATATAAATGTTGCTCCACTGAAACATATTGCTTTATAATCTTCCCTTTAAACTTACAAAGCAAGGCTTTGGCAAACAAACTGAAAAGGGCTCAGTAGCTGCTGCTGTTCCATAAACCTGTTTCAGCTGCAGTTATTTGTTACACAGCAACGATCAAATCAAAGGTAAGTCACCCCTAAAAATGTTACAAAGTGCTCTCAGTGGAGTAAGGCACATGTAAGACAGGAGCTTGAGATACCTGCTTGTCAGTTTCCTGGGCCCCCCTGCAAAAACATTTTGGAGCCCTCTCCCTCCTGCACTAAAAGCAAATAGATGTGACAGCAAGCTTGCAGGCAGGAGGGAGAGTGCTGAAAGTTTGCTGATAGGCAGTCTCTCCACTGCTCCGTGTTGCACAAAAGCTCCATCTGTTTAAAAGCAGAAAAGCCACATGGCTATTAGATGCTTGTATGTTTGTAACATAGGAAACCTCTGTCAGTATTAAAGGGGTGTTTCCCCTTTAAGTTAACTTTTAGTATGTTATGGAAAGGCCAATGCTAAGCAACTTTTCAATTTGTGGTAATTATTTGTTTTTCATAGCTTTTGAATTATTTGCCTTCTTCTTTAAACTCTTTGTAGCTTTCAAATGGGGGTTATTAATTATTTTTCACCTTCAGGCCCTCCCCTATTCATATATCAGACTTTCATTCAAACCATAACCTCGTTGCTAAGGCAATTAGGATCCTAGCATCAAATTAGATGCTGAAACTCCAAGCTGGAGAGCTGCTGAACAAAAACAGAAATAATTAAAAAAAACTACAAATAATAAAAAAAAACGAAGACCAATTGCAATTTTTCTCAAAATATTAATCTCTACAGCATGCAAAAAGTTAACTCAAAAGTGGACAACCCCTTAATGACATTGGTGTTAGTGAATGTGATTTTCTCATATGTGCAGGCTTTTTGGGTACATTTATACCCAAAACTATATACACATACGATATAGTTTTAAACTGATTAAGGGTGGTATCCCTGTCTAACTAGTTGCAGACACTAGTGCTTAAATCAGTGAAAGATGATTTTTCATCTCCTGTTTGGAACAGTATGAAGGCTATTAAACCCAGAATTGACTTTGGTTGCCACCTCCCCCAGTTTCAAATTAGAAATACCACATATTGCATGACTATTTAACAGTTTATGTAGATGAAGATTTAGGTGACTAGATCATTTTAAATAATCTGTGTTGCATTTAATGAATGCAACCTTCTGGGCTGCAGTGATTACATTACACATTTTGTGCAGCCCTTCTGCAATTATGTTTAGTTTGTCACAGTGGAATCTTTGTTTTTGAATCTAATGTGCCTATTATCAGGAATTTGACTTTTGCAGATATAAGGCTTACTACCTATTTATATTCAATTTGCTTTCCTGCTTTTTCTAGCTGTGGGATTGCTGGATCCACCAATGTGACGGGAGACCAAGTGAAAAAACTTGATGTCCTCTCCAATGACCTGGTTGTCAACATGTTGAAATCATCATACAGTACCTGTGTCCTTGTGTCTGAAGAGGACCAGCATGCCCTTATTGTGGAGCCTGAGAAACGGGTGTGTGCTTAAAGGAGAAGGAAAGTCATTTTGGCATTTTACTGCCAATAGATTTGCCACATTAGTGCTAGTTAGAGCCCCATATTTATTCTGCAGAATAAATGAGTAAAAAGCCCTAGAGACTCCCTCCGTTTCAGATAGCAGCTTCCATTTTAGCTTGGCCTTTGTAGCTTCCTGCTGCAGCTCTAGCCGTTTGTAGCTCAGATCATACATTCCTAAGGGAAGGGGGGAGTGAATTCATTTGCAATCTTATAGGAGGGAGAGCAGGAGAAGGGAGAGAGGAGAGAGCTGCGCAGACTCCGGCCCCAGGAATGAAGAATTTTCTGATATCGAAGTACATGTTTACAAAAAAAAGACAATAAATCCTGTGTTTTTTTTAATTGAGGATTCAGTGCTTATGGCTGTATTTACATAGACCTTTCTGATAAAGCTTACTTAGTTTTTACCTTTCCTTCTCCTTTAACATAGTGATTTAATCTTTGAATGGAAAGTAATTGAAGGAGTGATTTGGAAACACTAATTGTACTATATTACCTTGTTAGGGAAAATATGTGGTCTGTTTTGATCCTTTGGATGGCTCCTCAAACATTGAATGCCTTGCTTCTATTGGTAGCATTTTCGCTGTCTACAGAAAGGTAAGATACTTGTTTAATAATACCGGAAGTATGTGTTTTCTACAGCTACCTCACCTCATCCTCTTTATAGGGATGATGTATAGTGTGGCCCTCCGTTAGGCCAAGGAAATGTAATGAACTAGTGATTTCTCTGATAGCTCACTCATGCATTAGACTGACTAATTGCTTAAAGTATCCTTTGGTAAATATTGCAGACTGGGTCACTTCCAGTCACAGCATGCAGTTGTTATCTAGTACAATGTGAGCATCGCTTTGTAACTGATACTAAGCTAAGTCAATCCAATCACTGATATCATGGAGGTTTATAAACGCTAAATTATAGAATTACAGGGTGGCCTGCTTCCTGTAAAGGCAAGTCCAGATATCTCGTGATGTACTGTTGAATTCTGGTGAGGAAATCACAACTCCACCATTAATCTGTAGAAATAGTTACCCAGACACACAATCTTGCAGTTCTTGGAGAAATAAGCCAAACGTCGATGCGATTTAATGTTACACTCCAGTGACTACTTTAGAGCTGTTCATTAAACCCCATGATTTACACATAAGCATGCATGCTAGGGAGCAGCAACTGCATGCAGCGCAGAATTAGCCTATTTTAATTACATCTTGCTTTAAAGGAATGCAGCTTACTAAATGTCAATATATAACTGAAACAGGAATTAACAAGTTCTTTCTTTTCCAGGTATCTGAGGGAGAGCCTTCGGAAAAGGATGCCTTACAACCAGGGCGCAATATTGTTGCAGCGGGCTATGCTCTCTATGGTAGTGCCACCATGATGGTCCTTGCCACACAATATGGTGTGAACTGTTTCATGCTTGACCCTGTGAGTAACTATAAACTGTTTATGTTGTGTACCTGCTAGGTGTTGCTTACTTGAACTGTGCTTTGCTTCCCAAACCATTCCCTACACCGCCTATCAGCACCTAATTGTAATTGAATACATGCACAGCTCAAGCCAGTTGCACTATGGTATACCATAGTTAGTTTAGTGATCCCCAACCAGTGGCTCAGGTGCAACATGTTGCTCACCACCCCCTTTGATGTTGCTCCCAGTGGTCTCAAAGCAGGCTTCCATTTTTAAAACACAGTTTTACTTCAAGCAGAGCCTCCTGCAGGCCAGCAGTACACCTGGAGCTACATAGTAGCCTATCACAGCCTTTATTTGGCACCCCCCCAAAAATGTCATGCTTGTGTGGCTCCCCAACACTTTGTACATCTGACTGTGTCTTTCTCCTCTTTGTAGGGTCTGTAGTCTTTTGTTGTTGAGCTATCCACTAAAAAGTACTGACTTGCCTCAAAACGGAAATCCAAGTGAATTCCTTCCTGACCTCAAAATGCAATTTGATAGCTATTTCTGAAGCCCACTCTAAACATGATCATTTGGTCAAGGCTTACCTTTGGCTTATCCCATATTACACCCTTATTGACATTAAATCTAAGAATATCTAGCTGAAAAAAGTGACCTTATCCCCAAATATCACCCTAGTTGGCTTTAGACTGGGTTTTTTCCAACCAAGGCACTGGATCGCGTGGCACAGTTGGGGGACTGGTGCATTACTGTATATTTTTATGGTGATATCTCTAGATACATTGGCTCATTGTTTTCCTATTCCTAAACATCTCGGTTATTCTTTGTTTTTTTATTGATGGATGTTAAATTGTACCCTTTTGTCCAGACTAATCAATGATTTATACAGTAGAGGAATTCTATTTCAAGTTCTAGAACCATCTGTCATCCAGAGAACCTTATTTTGCGGTATGAGACTTTTTAAAAAAAAAAAAAAAAAACTGTATTCCATGGTGAGATGTGCCTGCTATATTTCCTAAATTCATCCACAGCCAATAGCTCATCTGCTGTTTCTTCTTCTACATTGTAATAAAGAGGAATATAAACACACTGGGTTTTTGGCATGCATTCATGAATCAAAGCCCTTCTTAAGCATTTTACATTACTTGTGATTTATGTCTAAAACTTCTGTGGCTTGTCTTTCCTTTTAGGCAATCGGAGAGTTCATTCTAGTTAACAAAGACGTGAAAATTAAAAAGAAAGGCAATATCTATAGTCTCAACGAGGGCTATGCCAAATACTGTGATCAGGCAGTTACTGAATATGTGCAGAGGAAGAAATTCCCAGAGGTTAGTGCTTGATTCTGTTTAAAGACTTCTGCAAATGTTTAAAGTTTTCTGCAAATGTTTTATATAAAAAAAATACCATAAACTAGAAAATTCAATAGAGTGCCTGCAAAGTGGCTTTGGAAGCTTGCATAAATGAGAGTGAGCAGTTGCTTTGAAACCCAGTAAGAGTGCGTGTATTTATGTTGTGTGGGTGTGTCAGTCAGCTAGTTACTATAATGGTTAGACATGTATGATTAAGTACCTCCTGGTCAGATTGTAGAGACAGTACAAGGTATAGGTTTTATGCATTCAGTATCTGTTGACACACAGTTTCTTAATATATGATGGTGTGCAGTACCTCCAAGAGTGAGGGTCTTTGATATGGTGTGATGGAAGGAGTCCCACTTTCTTGAATGTGACGCTCAGCTGGTGGACCGCCTGGTATTTTTTAGACAGTACTCCAACTACTGTTCATTTGGTCTAGGTCAGAAAGTGAGCACCTAAAAAAAAAAAAAAAAAAAAAAACAACCTGGCTCCGTTTCTGCACTGTCCTGCAAATCTTCTCCGGGCTCTGCAGAAATCAGCTGTGCTCTGATTGGATCTTTCTTCTTGTGGATTCTCCAATCAGAGCACAGCTTTCTTGACGGGCAGTAAAATTGACCAATCAAGGCGCAGATGCAGACAGGGATCGGGAGATTTTGCAAACTGGAGCCAGTGCAGAATTGAAGACTAAAAAAAAAGAAGAATCTGCAGGCTGTAAACTTTACCCAAAAACCAACTTTGAACTTTTGCTGCAGTTTTCATCCCACAGGTACTATACACAGGTACTATACTGTATATGTTCTAAAGACTGACCCACTAGCTGAAATTAAATTTTTTTTTTTGTCACCTGACCTCACTTATATACATAGAAATGCTATATATAGTTTTTAGCTGTGCTTTTTTTCCTTTACTAGGATGGGAGCTCACCATACGGTGCAAGATACGTTGGATCAATGGTGGCAGATGTTCATCGAACTTTAGTATATGGCGGAATTTTTTTGTATCCTGCTAATACAAAGAGCCCAAAAGGAAAGGTAATACTCATACTTATTAAGGATTATTTCACAAATAATATATATATATATACAGTATATATGTACATTATATAATGTATATATATATCCAGAAAACAGGAAGTCCGTTAAGCTGCACAAATCCATAGTTGTTGCAATACAATCCTACAGGGTTTAGTTTTTAGATTATTTTTTAGCATTAATTTTTGGTGGTCTAAATTATAGAAAAACTATGTATGTATTTCTTTTATCTAGACATAAAGTCATCCAGCCTATTTTAACTTTACTAGGTGTTTGAGATGGATAGAATTCTGATTTTAAATTTGATTTAAATGTGGGGAGGGGATGAAAAAATTGGTGACCATTGTAGTGCTTTATAAGCAGGGGCAGTAATGCAGGTATGGGATCTGTTATTCTTATAGTGTGGGGTTTTTCAGATAAGGACTCTTTCTGGAAGTTCAAATCAACCAAAATCTATTGAACATAGGTTAATTGCTATTAATTCATTAATATAGTTTTAGGGGGAGGGTGTATGCAGACTGACCTGGACTGGCCCAAGTGGTTATTGTGACACTAAGCAAATAGCATTAAGCTGTTCATTGGACAATACCTTTAGTGGAATAATGGATTTGTTACTGCATCATGGGATGGTACAGGGCGGCATGTTTCCCTAAACTATATTTAATACGTGTTAAACTGTGTTCTCTGCTCTGTAATCTGTTGGTCTGTAAAGGAGCAAAAGCTGCAATTGATGGCATGACTGTTATAAATAGAATGAACTCCTCTCATAAAGTTCTTCCTTTCCTTTTGTAGCTGAGGCTTCTGTATGAGTGTAACCCTATGGCTTATATCATGGAGAAGGCTGGGGGAATGGCTACTAATGGACTTGAACCAGTGCTGGATGTAGTTCCTGAGAGCATCCACCAGAGAATGCCAATAGTTCTGGGCTCCTCAGATGATGTGCAGGAATATATGGATCTTTACAAGAAATATGCGGGCAAGTAGGGAGCAGATGGATAGATTTCCTGCCATGGGACCAAAGAATATACTTAATGCTCCATATAATGTGCCAACATGCAGAAACATATTTTCCACACCATTGCACTAATGAACTTCTTTATATAGAGCAGATTGATTTTGTTAAATCTGTCCCTAATGGAAATATGGGCATGCAGACATACACATGAGCAGTTCATATGTAAAACCCTGATTCATCTAAATAAACTATTTTCATAAAAATGTACTTTTTTAGTAGTATTTGCTATTGGGTAATCCTAAATAGAAAATTGTCATTTTAAGAATTAATTGCCGCCTCCTGGAATCATAGGATTCACAGTGCTCACAAACAAGCCAAGGCACACATACAGTACATGCTAGGCCTCATTAGCCAATGAATGGACAGAGTTCTGTATTTTGCTTCCACACTACTTCCTGCTCCTTCTAAATTACACTGTTTACATGGCAAATAATTTGCTCTACCATTAAAATTTTTATTCTTGAACCAACAAATGTATGAAATATAAAAAAAAAATCAGTGTTTTTGAAAAACAGATTTCAATGCAGGATTCTGCTGGAGACCTCTATTAACTGATGTGTTTTGAAATAAACATGTACTCCCATGACAGTATTCCTTTTAAATAATTAATTTTAGCTTGAAAATTAATAAATTCATTAATTAGAGCTTCTAATGCCCCAGTTGTCAGCCAATGTTTGAGTTCATTTTAAGTTGGAAGGCTAATAGTGATGGTCAGATATTCAGCAGCTGTTTAATCCTGGTATAAAAATGGGCTGAAAGGAAAAGGTGGTTAGGGTGGCCATTAATGCCCAGTTTAGCTGATTTCAGTCGGTTTTAGACCACACTGCAGTCCTGTGAGGTTTCAGATCGTGGTGGCAGAGATTGTACTGAGCTGCATAAACCCTGGACTGGGCTGGCCACAAGCAGTGTAGTTATGCTACTAGTTCCCCTACTGAGGGTAAAGTATCTTATTGGTCATGGGACTGTTATACCTCTGAACGAGAACCACCATTAGAGCTAGAGCAACCTTGTCGTACAAAAACATAGTAATTGAAGGCATTAATTTTGCTCAGTTGTAGTAAATCATTGCAACATATTTGCTTGTTAAAGTGCTACGTCCAGATTGGTTGCTATGGTTTATTGTACCTATGCGACCTGAAGCTGGCTATACACGCACCGATGATATCGTACGAAACCTCGCTTCGTACGTTATTTGGTGCATTTATGGTGGCTCGACGAGGCGATCGATGCCGCAAAAGGCTAAGGATAACTGTCGACTCGTCGAAATTGCTATGTGTATGGCCACCTTTAGTGTTGTTATTGCACGACCCCACTTGAGTCCAACAGTCCTGTGCCACAAGCTCCATAGTTTGGATGCAGCAGACATATAATAAAGTAGCACAGATTGGGGCTACCACTCTGAGGCCATTACGTAACCTTCAATGGCAGAAAAGAATCTGTTCATGTAGTTTGTTGACTGAATACATTCGTTTTAGTCAAGAATTCTTTATTTGTTTATTCTTTGCATGAAAGGTAAAATGCTGCAGAAATGACAGATCAGGTTATTTTCCGACAGCCTCATCCCCCTGTGACGGAAGTTTATAAAGCTGTCACCATTCGTCACTGCCTGTCATTGCTCTACAGACTTCAATATATTCTGCTGATATATGAACTAAGTAAATTTGGGCATTTCTCCGAATCTTACTAATATGGTCATTTGTAATGTTTTGATGTTTTTGCTAAACTAAATTTGTTTTCAGGTGTATTGAGACACAAGTGTTCTTCTTTTCTCCTGTGATAGTAACATTGGGCATTGTATATCATTAGCTCCCAGGCAAGTGCCTGGCTTTACATTCGTCAGCCCCCAGATACGCATTGTGGGGCATCTTTCTTGGCAGTCTCCATTTTCATTGGTTCATCTCCTTTTGGCATCACATCTAGAAAAGATTAAAACAACAGGCATTACATTAGATGTTATGTATAGCTTTAACCATTCTCTAAAGGTGGGGATTATATCATCCATATCAATGCAATTCCAACTAATTCAGCATACCCAAGTTAAATCATCACTTGAATAAGTGACAAATACAGTTATAGCAATGCACAACCAATGTACTGTAAATAGTGCACCCCCTGGTATACTCTATAAGTATATTAGGTCAGAGAGGAGTTCTAAGGGACAAGGCCACAATAGGGAGTTACCCCTGAATAATGTATTCCCACAATTTTGCCACAGCATCAATCACTCTGCAATTTAAAATAACATTGTATTTCATGAACTGATTAGTAATTTCCCAAATTGGCCAATCACTATGAGGGGTGGCATCCCAAGGGAAGAAACACAACCTGAAAGTGGGTGGTAAGGTTGCCAAGAGAGTGAATCTTTTACCAATATGCATGCCTTCAGGATGAGGACCACCTCTATGTGGAGATAGATAGAAGTTTTAGTTCATGATTTTTCCATTTTTGATTTGATTTTTTTTTATTTGATTTTTGATAAATATGCCTCCATGTGTTGATGCCCAGAAGCTTCTTCCTGTGAAGTCTAATTGCTGGAATTGGGGAGTATTTCTATAACCTGTAAATGTTATTCTGGGCACTGACTGCATTACCAGGTGTAGAACTGCAGGTTTCTGCTGCCCTCTGGAGGCCGTTTGTGGTCTGTGCAGCTAGACAATTAAAGCTGATGCTACAAATTGTTAGATGATAAAGTTTATAAAACTTATAAAAAAGTGGTTTGTAATACACATTTTTTTATCGAGTTATGATAAGTGACCCCACTAAAGACTAATTATATGGATATATTTTACAAGATAATTATAGCTCTTTTGTATTATATTGATATAATTTGCCAAATATAAAACCTCTGAAAAGCAGCACATAATCTGCCTGTTTTTGAAACTGAAAGGAAGGATTGCAGAATAATGTCTCAGTAAGGGGAAGGGACAGTCCTCTAATGATGATCAATTAAGCAACCCCGTCAGTGTGGGAATGCCGAAAGGGCCAAGATCAGTACTAAACTCAAGCAATGTTTCATGAAGAGAAATGGATCTAGCCTGTTACAGCCGTATGCTATAAAAATGGAAGAATAATATAAAAAAAAAATTGTTGGGAGGCATCTCTTCTGCTAATCTGTAAAGGCAGTGCCTTGGAAGGAGATTGCTTGCAATCTATGTATTTGTATCTGATTTGTATCCTAATGCTAATGTCTAATGGAGCAATTTAGCCGGCTGTGATGGATCTCTGTTACTGTGGGCGACTAAATGCTCCGAAATGCATCTCTTTGGCTTTCCAAAGTTGCGCAAAGTTCTCCTGCACCACTTCGGAAAGCCATAACGATGTATAGGCCTTTCCACCGGCGACCCCTATTGTTGCTGGTGGAAAGGCATTTCGGAGAGGTTAATCGGCTGCGGTAGCAGAGATCTATCGTCAGCGACTAACTCACCATACACTATTACTATGGTACATAGAAGGTACTAGAATAGTATGTGCATATCAAGTATTCAGTTGCATTTCCATTACACTGCAAATGTTAATTACACATAATACAAGATTTAAAGACATGCTTGAAGGTATTTTTTGGGGGTAAATTGCAACATTGCACTGTGGGTTAACAGTAGGCATATTTATCCATATTGTTTTTTATTACAAACCCTCAAAAATGGGCAAGATATTTATTTGAATAGTAGTCATTTGGAGAAGTAATTTAAGAAGAAGTACAGTTAAAATCACTGGGGGGTACCAAATATTAAACTCTACCCCCCAGTGATTATAATAGCATACCTGATACCATGTGCTCATTAGCAGAAAACTGCTCTGGCTTGGGGTACTTTTGTGTGAGAACCACAGAGCGATCATCTTTTTCTGCTTCTTTATTATTTGATGGCCCGGGGCTGACACATGCACAGTAGAGAGAAAAATGCAGCTTTTTTGCTTAAAGTTCAGCTTTACATTCTACTCCACATACACACCCAGCACAAAGTAAAAAGAGAAGAAGGTTGCTCCATGGTGCTTATACAGAAATACCATGGCCAGTGCAGCTTTCTGCTAACAGGAACTCCTGCCCAGGGTATCAGGTAAGTGATTATAATGACCAAAGGGTGCCCAACATATGGTACCCCCCGTGATTGTTACTTTCCTGCCCAAGGATCACATACACTTCTGTCTAGAGACTGCTCACGCTGCCCAAGGATCACATACACTGCTGTCTAGAGACTGATCACGCTGCCCAAGGATCACATTCACTGCTGTCTAGAGACTGCTCACACTGCCCCAGGATCACATACACTTCTGTCTAGAGACTGCTCACGCTGCCCAAGGATCACATACACTGCTGTCTAGAGACTGCTCACGCTGCCCAAGGATCACATACACTGCTGCCTAGAGACTGCTCACGCTGCCCAAGGATCACATACACTGCTATCTAGAGACTGCTCACGCTGCCCAAGGATCACATACACTGCTGTCTAGAGACTGCTCACCCTGCCCAAGGATCACATACACTGCTGTCTAGAGACTGCTCACCCTGCCCAAGGATCACATACACTGCTGTCTAGAGACTGCTCACACTGCCCAAGGATCACATATAAAGCTGTCTAGAGACTGCTCACGCTGCCCAAGGATCACATACACTGCTGTCCAGAGACTGCTCACGCTGCCCAAGGATCACATACGCTGCCCAAGGATCACATTCACTGCTGTCTAGAGACTGCTCATCAGCACTGCTCGCTAACTGTCCTATCTGGCAGGTATTCCTTAGGGACTCATAGCAGGTTAGTATCTCATTATTTAGCCCTGTATATTATCTGAAAGGAATTAACTCCCCAGCCTATTTGTGTAAATTGGGTGAAAACACAACACATAGAAACCTATAAAAGTGTTTAGGCCAGAACTACATGGCACTACATAAGCAGAGAACATTTAGGTTACTGCTATGTAGAAACCCATACAGAACTGAAAACATTGTCCTGTTTCAGTGATCATTAGACAAATACAAACTAATATTATTTAGAAAAAACAAGGAAAAGCCCCTAAACGGATTATCTTAGAACGAAAAAATACAATTTAATCCAATGAAAGAAAACTTAATTCTGAGTGATGCAATATACATTCATTAAAACTGTCAGTGGTTTTGAAGTCATTTGTGGTTATCATTGATGAAGCAGTGTCTGCCTCTCCCTTGCTACTCTCTGCACTGCTGGTTCTCACTATGAAAACATTGTAGCAGAAGGTGGCTGAATAACATACCTGTGATAAAGCATGCAGGACTTTGTGGGAAATGGAGGTGAGATAAAATCTGACTTTTTCACTTTTTTAAGAGTAAAACTTCAGACAAATAGTGCTGTCAGCTGCAGTTATATTTATAAAGAACTTCAAAACCACTAAAAAGTTTTAATTGACATCTCTGTAGGAAAGTTGCTTGAAATTAAGTTTTCTTTCAATAGACAGAATGTTATCTTTGGATTTACGGCACCTATTAAGGATCTCTGAACCAGACCATTGCTGAGAGATTGACCCGTAACCTTATTATTTAGTTACCCTTTTTTTTTTATTATGCATTTGGAATGACCACAGTTAGTACTCATGGTGGCAAATGTACCATTAGTACAGGTAAGGGATCCATTATACGGAAACCTGTTATCCAGAAAGCTCCAAATTACGGAAAGCCCATCTCCCATAGACTCCATTTTAATCAAATAATGTCGAATTTTAAAATTGATTTCCTATTTCACTGTATTAATAAAACAGTACCTTATATTTGATCCCAACTAAGATATAATTAATCCTTATTGGCAGAAAAACTATCCTATTGGGTTTAATGAATGTTTTAGTGATTCTAGGGGTTTAGTTTTCCTTTAAGTAGTTAGATTTGGTTCGACTAAGAACAGAGAATTCTGCCACATCCTGCAAAACTGTACTGGGATTTAGCCAAATTTCACATCCCATTCCATCCCATCATTGCTTTCTATTTCACACAGTTTCAAGGGGAAGTTAATCCCATCATTGTTTTCACATAGTTCTAAGTGAAACTTAAACACATTATTGTTTTCCAAGAATGAGTGCCAATGGTCCTAAAATGGCCGCTGGAACACTTTATGTTTGGGAACAATAAAGATGAATTTTTTGGCTCGAAAGATAGTGATTTTTGGACAATAAACTCATATTTTCATTCGTCATTCTAGCTTTAGTAAATCTGCCCCTTAGTGAAGAAGGTTATGGCTGCAGCTATATGTCTTCACCTTTACAAAGCACCAGTAAGGGGCTAAAGGGTATGGAGATTCTCAGTTTTGAACTAAGGCTGGCCAAGCAGGAATTTTACACTGCAGAAGAGGGTCTTAAGGGGGGATATGATAACTATGTATAAATATATAAGGGGATCATATAGAAATGCTTTACTCACCAGTTGGTGCTTGCAGCAGACATGAGAACAATATAAGTATATTAGGTCAGAGAGGAGTTCTAAGGGACAAGGCCACAATAGGGAGTTACCCCTGAATAATGTATTCCCACAATTTTGCCACAGCATCAATCACTCTGCAATTTAAAATAACATTGTATTTCATGAACTGATTAGTAATTTCCCAAATTGGCCAATCACTATGAGGGGTGGCATCCCAAGGGAAGAAACACAACCTGAAAGTGGGTGGTAAGGTTGCCAAGAGAGTGAATCTTTTACCAATATGCATGCCTTCAGGATGAGGACCACCTCTATGTGGAGATAGATAGAAGTTTTAGTTCATGATTTTTCCATTTTTGATTTGATTTTTTTTTATTTGATTTTTGATAAATATGCCTCCATGTGTTGATGCCCAGAAGCTTCTTCCTGTGAAGTCTAATTGCTGGAATTGGGGAGTATTTCTATAACCTGTAAATGTTATTCTGGGCACTGACTGCATTACCAGGTGTAGAACTGCAGGTTTCTGCTGCCCTCTGGAGGCCGTTTGTGGTCTGTGCAGCTAGACAATTAAAGCTGATGCTACAAATTGTTAGATGATAAAGTTTATAAAACTTATAAAAAAGTGGTTTGTAATACACATTTTTTTATCGAGTTATGATAAGTGACCCCACTAAAGACTAATTATATGGATATATTTTACAAGATAATTATAGCTCTTTTGTATTATATTGATATAATTTGCCAAATATAAAACCTCTGAAAAGCAGCACATAATCTGCCTGTTTTTGAAACTGAAAGGAAGGATTGCAGAATAATGTCTCAGTAAGGGGAAGGGACAGTCCTCTAATGATGATCAATTAAGCAACCCCGTCAGTGTGGGAATGCCGAAAGGGCCAAGATCAGTACTAAACTCAAGCAATGTTTCATGAAGAGAAATGGATCTAGCCTGTTACAGCCGTATGCTATAAAAATGGAAGAATAATATAAAAAAAAAATTGTTGGGAGGCATCTCTTCTGCTAATCTGTAAAGGCAGTGCCTTGGAAGGAGATTGCTTGCAATCTATGTATTTGTATCTGATTTGTATCCTAATGCTAATGTCTAATGGAGCAATTTAGCCGGCTGTGATGGATCTCTGTTACTGTGGGCGACTAAATGCTCCGAAATGCATCTCTTTGGCTTTCCAAAGTTGCGCAAAGTTCTCCTGCACCACTTCGGAAAGCCATAACGATGTATAGGCCTTTCCACCGGCGACCCCTATTGTTGCTGGTGGAAAGGCATTTCGGAGAGGTTAATCGGCTGCGGTAGCAGAGATCTATCGTCAGCGACTAACTCACCATACACTATTACTATGGTACATAGAAGGTACTAGAATAGTATGTGCATATCAAGTATTCAGTTGCATTTCCATTACACTGCAAATGTTAATTACACATAATACAAGATTTAAAGACATGCTTGAAGGTATTTTTGGGGGGTAAATTGCAACATTGCACTGTGGGTTAACAGTAGGCATATTTATCCATATTGTTTTTTATTACAAACCCTCAAAAATGGGCAAGATATTTATTTGAATAGTAGTCATTTGGAGAAGTAATTTAAGAAGAAGTACAGTTAAAATCACTGGGGGGTACCAAATATTAAACTCTACCCCCCAGTGATTATAATAGCATACCTGATACCATGTGCTCATTAGCAGAAAACTGCTCTGGCTTGGGGTACTTTTGTGTGAGAACCACAGAGCGATCATCTTTTTCTGCTTCTTTATTATTTGATGGCCCGGGGCTGACACATGCACAGTAGAGAGAAAAATGCAGCTTTTTTGCTTAAAGTTCAGCTTTACATTCTACTCCACATACACACCCAGCACAAAGTAAAAAGAGAAGAAGGTTGCTCCATGGTGCTTATACAGAAATACCATGGCCAGTGCAGCTTTCTGCTAACAGGAACTCCTGCCCAGGGTATCAGGTAAGTGATTATAATGACCAAAGGGTGCCCAACATATGGTACCCCCGTGATTGTTACTTTCCTGCCCAAGGATCACATACACTTCTGTCTAGAGACTGCTCACGCTGCCCAAGGATCACATACACTGCTGTCTAGAGACTGATCACGCTGCCCAAGGATCACATTCACTGCTGTCTAGAGACTGCTCACACTGCCCCAGGATCACATACACTTCTGTCTAGAGACTGCTCACGCTGCCCAAGGATCACATACACTGCTGTCTAGAGACTGCTCACGCTGCCCAAGGATCACATACACTGCTGTCTAGAGACTGCTCATGCTGCCCAAGGATCACATACACTGCTGCCTAGAGACTGCTCACGCTGCCCAAGGATCACATACACTGCTGTCTAGAGACTGCTCACGCTGCCCAAGGATCACATACACTGCTGCCTAGAGACTGCTCACGCTGCCCAAGGATCACATACACTGCTATCTAGAGACTGCTCACGCTGCCCAAGGATCACATACACTGCTGTCTAGAGACTGCTCACCCTGCCCAAGGATCACATACACTGCTGTCTAGAGACTGCTCACCCTGCCCAAGGATCACATACACTGCTGTCTAGAGACTGCTCACACTGCCCAAGGATCACATATAAAGCTGTCTAGAGACTGCTCACGCTGCCCAAGGATCACATACACTGCTGTCCAGAGACTGCTCACGCTGCCCAAGGATCACATACGCTGCCCAAGGATCACATTCACTGCTGTCTAGAGACTGCTCATCAGCACTGCTCGCTAACTGTCCTATCTGGCAGGTATTCCTTAGGGACTCATAGCAGGTTAGTATCTCATTATTTAGCCCTGTATATTATCTGAAAGGAATTAACTCCCCAGCCTATTTGTGTAAATTGGGTGAAAACACAACACATAGAAACCTATAAAAGTGTTTAGGCCAGAACTACATGGCACTACATAAGCAGAGAACATTTAGGTTACTGCTATGTAGAAACCCATACAGAACTGAAAACATTGTCCTGTTTCAGTGATCATTAGACAAATACAAACTAATATTATTTAGAAAAAACAAGGAAAAGCCCCTAAACGGATTATCTTAGAACGAAAAAATACAATTTAATCCAATGAAAGAAAACTTAATTCTGAGTGATGCAATATACATTCATTAAAACTGTCAGTGGTTTTGAAGTCATTTGTGGTTATCATTGATGAAGCAGTGTCTGCCTCTCCCTTGCTACTCTCTGCACTGCTGGTTCTCACTATGAAAACATTGTAACAGAAGGTGGCTGAATAACATACCTGTGATAAAGCATGCAGGACTTTGTGGGAAATGGAGGTGAGATAAAATCTGACTTTTTCACTTTTTTAAGAGTAAAACTTCAGACAAATAGTGCTGTCAGCTGCAGTTATATTTATAAAGAACTTCAAAACCACTAAAAAGTTTTAATTGACATCTCTGTAGGAAAGTTGCTTGAAATTAAGTTTTCTTTCAATAGACAGAATGTTATCTTTGGATTTACGGCACCTATTAAGGATCTCTGAACCAGACCATTGCTGAGAGATTGACCCGTAACCTTATTATTTAGTTACCCTTTTTTTTTTATTATGCATTTGGAATGACCACAGTTAGTACTCATGGTGGCAAATGTACCATTAGTACAGGTAAGGGATCCATTATACGGAAACCTGTTATCCAGAAAGCTCCAAATTACGGAAAGCCCATCTCCCATAGACTCCATTTTAATCAAATAATGTCGAATTTTAAAATTGATTTCCTATTTCACTGTATTAATAAAACAGTACCTTATATTTGATCCCAACTAAGATATAATTAATCCTTATTGGCAGAAAAACTATCCTATTGGGTTTAATGAATGTTTTAGTGATTCTAGGGGTTTAGTTTTCCTTTAAGTAGTTAGATTTGGTTCGACTAAGAACAGAGAATTCTGCCACATCCTGCAAAACTGTACTGGGATTTAGCCAAATTTCACATCCCATTCCATCCCATCATTGCTTTCTATTTCACACAGTTTCAAGGGGAAGTTAATCCCATCATTGTTTTCACATAGTTCTAAGTGAAACTTAAACACATTATTGTTTTCCAAGAATGAGTGCCAATGGTCCTAAAATGGCCGCTGGAACACTTTATGTTTGGGAACAATAAAGATGAATTTTTTGGCTCGAAAGATAGTGATTTTTGGACAATAAACTCATATTTTCATTCGTCATTCTAGCTTTAGTAAATCTGCCCCTTAGTGAAGAATGTTATGGCTGCAGCTATATGTCTTCACCTTTACAAAGCACCAGTAAGGGGCTAAAGGGTATGGAGATTCTCAGTTTTGAACTAAGGCTGGCCAAGCAGGAATTTTACACTGCAGAAGAGGGTCTTAAGGGGGGATATGATAACTATGTATAAATATATAAGGGGATCATATAGAAATGCTTTACTCACCAGTTGGTGCTTGCAGCAGACATGAGAACAATAATTCTGATTTGAAAAAAGGAGGTATAAGGCATAAAAAGTGAGAGTTGTGACATGTCACATAGCACATGAGAAAATACAGGGATACAGGAATAATCCCTAAAATAATAAAGATGATCTAGAGCAGTGATCCCCAACCAGTTCCTCAGGAACAACACGTTGCTCCCCAACCCCTTGGATGTTGCTCCCAGTGGCCTCAAAGTAGGGGCTTATTTTTGAATTCCTGGCTTTTGGGCAAGTTTTGGCTGCCAAACAGAGCCTTCTATAGGCTGTCAGTCCATATAGGGGGCTACCAAATAGCCAATCACAGCCCTTATTTGGCACCCTTATGAACATTTTTCATGCTTGTGTTGCTCCCCAACTCTTTTTACATTTGGCTCACAGGTAAAAAAGGTTGGGGATCCCTGATCTAGAGACTTGGTCAAGTCACTGTTGGGAAGGATTTTTTTTTTCCCTTAGGAAACCTGGAGAGACTTTAGAGATATTTTTGATTTTGTCTTTCTCTGAATCAGCTAGCAGTTAGGCAGGTTTAATTTAAAAAGAAAAGGTTGAACTTGATGGATATCTTTTTTTTTTTCAACCTCAGTTATTATCTATGTGTGAGTATTACCGTGATACAGCAATTTAGGGATCTCTGGCACACGTCTAGTTAAGACTGGAATGTAGAATGCTTGTTTTAGTAATCTAATTGTGTTTATTATTAACTCAGGGAGTTGTCTAAATTTCATCCAATTTTATCATTAAGTCACATAGGTAGTTATTTACTAGACAGCCAGATCAATCACATCGTTCATGAAAATAACAGAGATATTGAGGTGAACTTGAAATCTACTCACCTACTTAGTATTATGACACGAATACACTCTCTTTATAGGGGTCGTAAAACTTTATAATATTGATTAGAGTGAACACCAACAGCAGGATATATTACATAAACTCTAGCTCTATATATGCTTTTATATCTGATGGGGCAAGAGCCATTCATTACTTGGCACAGAACCCTAATTGGCAGATTTACAGGTTCAAGTCTGGAAATTCTGTCAGGAAAAGTCCAAATTGAATTTTCCCAAATATTTTTTCTCTGATTACAATGAAATCTTTGTGAAGTGATTCAATTAACTACAATGTTTTTGAGGAAAGTCTCAAGACAATTAACGCTGTGAATTTATATCCATTATAGTCATTGGGGAAACACCTCATAAATGAAATGCAATTATCATCCAAAATATGCTTGGGCTTGGGTACTTTCATTTTGAGAACAAGTAGAAAACATTCCACAGCAATTCCATTCACTTTTATTACTGCCAAATATTTCCTGGAAGGTAGACAATCAAAATAAGAATGATTTTTATCTTCATAAGATAAAAGCATGTTTATGCTATAAAAAGAAAACTTATCTACTATCTACTGAATGGTAGTGTGTTAGGGGGTATCCTTAATGGAGAAGGATCTAGGGGTTTTTGTTGATAACAAGTTGTCTAATTCCGGGCAGTGTCATTCTGTGGCTACTAAAGCAAATAAAGTGCTGTCTTGTATAAAAAAGGGCATTGACTCAAGGGATGAGAACATAATTTTGCCCCTTTATAGGTCCCTGGTAAGGCCTCACCTTGAGTATGCAGTGCAGTTTTGGCTCCAGTCCTTAAGAAGGATATTAATGAGCTGGAGAGAGTGCAGACACTGCAACTAAACTGGTAAGGGCTCTGGCACACGGGGGAGATTAGTCGCCCGCGAACAGGGAGTTTTGTCGCGGGCGACTAATCTCCCCCGTGTGCCAGAGCCCTAAAGGGGATGGAAGAGTTAAACTATGAGGTTAGACTGTCAAGGTTGAGGATGTTTTCTCTGGTGCTTGCGAGGGGACATGATTACTCTGTACAAGTACATTAGAGGGGATTATAGGCAGATGGGGGATGTTCTTTTTTCCCATAAAAACAATCAACGCACCAGAGGCCACCCCTTTAGATTAGAGGAACTGAGCTTCCATTTGAAGCAGCGTAGGTGTTTTTTTCACGGTGAGGGCAGTGAGGTTGTGGAATGCCCTTCCTAGAGATGTGGTAATGGCAGATTCTGTTAATGCCTTTAAGAGGGCCTGGATGAGTTCTTGTGTGAGTGTATAGATTGGTAGGTGGGGGTTAGGTGTGCTGGGTTTACTCGGAAGGGTTGAACTTGATGGACACTGGTCTTTTTTCAACCCTATGTAACTATGTAACTATATGTAACTATAAATTGTCAATCAATATGGGGGATGGGTGCACCAGATTTAGGTTGCCATTTGGTGTTTCAGGGTGAGGAAGGATTTATCCTTCAACTACAGGTATGGAACCTGTTATCCAAAATGCTCGAGACCTGGGGTTTTCCGCATAAGGGATCTTTCCGTAATTTGGATCTCCATAAAAATAATTTAAATATTAAATAAACCCAATAGGCTTGTTTTGCCTCCAATAAGGATTAATTATATCTTAGTTGGGATCAAGTACAAGGTTCTGTTTTATTATTACAGAGAAAAAGGAAATCATTTTTAAAAATTTGAATTATTTGCTTATAATGGAGTCTATGGGACATGGCCTTTCCGTAATTCGGAACTTTCTGGATAACGGGTTTCCGGTTAAGGGATCCCATACCTGTACTAAGTATCTTAATAAAAAATTCGGCCCGCGAATTACCCTGTGTTTTAGATTTCAGCCCCCTTATGTGATTGAGTTTGATATCCCTGCAGTAGAGGTTAAGATTCCATACATGTATTTTTTTATACTAATGGACATATAGTATTTCTCAACAGGAATATTTCAGCCAGTGGTGAAATGCCCCATATACATTTCCTGTCAATGAAAACTACCAGTCATTACTCGTGAATTAAAAATATTTTCATTTTCCAATGACAAGAGACACTGTGGAATATTACCAATTTCTCCACTTGCTGAAATGCTGCACTCGCCATTAGCTTTGGGTACATATTGTGCTTTCTCTACTGAAGCAAAAAATCTAGCAAACACCTGTACTGCTCAGTTCTAAAGCCATTGGTTTCAATGCCTCTCATTACACACTAGTAGTTCATTTTAACCTGTAAACAATCAAGTATGAATTTTTCAGCCCAAAATGCACTCTCTGTGCACAGTGACAGGTAAATGCCATTCAGTTGAATGGTATTAGACATACAGTAAGCAGAATTGGCATTTGATTAATTGCCTGAGGTAGAACAAACACGCTACTGCTGCTGCTCTATGCTATGTGTGACATTAGCATTAAAGTTCAGTGGTTTCTTTGGCTAATGTTTAATCTCTCCAGTGTAGAAAATGTAGTCACTATAAATGTACTGTAATTAAACTGATTGTGATCTAGAATGTTCTGTGCCATAAAATAAGAGAAAATTAAAATGCTGAGGGTGATAATAAATTGTGGCAGAAAAATACACTAGAGAAAATCCCAAAGCTTGGCTACAAGATATTGTTTCATTTAATATTTTAAAAAACAATCCTTTTGCTTAAAAAGGGGCAGCAAGGTGGCTCAGTGGGTAGCACCTCTGCCTTGCAGCACTGGGATGCTATCTGCAAGGAGTTTGTTTGTTTTTCCCATATCTGTATGTTTTTCCTCTGGGTACTCCAGTTTCCTTACACACTCTAAAAACATAGAAGCAGGTCAATTGCCTTCTGAGTAAATTGACCATAGTGTGCAGGAATGTAATGTGACCCTAGATTGTAAGCTTCTCTGGACAGGGAATGATGAATAATCTGTGTAAAGCCCTGTGGAAATGTGTCAGTGCTATATAAATAAGGGGAAATAAATGAATAAGTAAAATGGGGTCTATTGTAGACGGCCTTACTAGAATTCAAAGTATTCTGGATACTGGGTTTCCACAAAAGATATCCCATATACAGTATGTACATGCAAAGAGCATTTTCACAGTGCAATGGCTTTATAGCTATCAGGTAGATGGCAGCATAGTGTCACAATTTAGACACATTTCAACAGTTAACAAAAAAGAACCTTAGTTAAAGGTGCATTTACGTACCAGGTACAGTCAGCACAGTGTATTTTCAGACACAATTAACTATGGTTTTTTTTCTCTGTCGTACAAGCAGCCTACTAGCTTTGCTTTTTTGTAACTGTGTATAACATGTGTATACATGCATAATGACTAATACAATAAATATCAAATAGCACATAAACAGACCCGTCCTCCTTGATGGCTGGGCCTGGAACAAAATACTGGTATGGGATCCCTTATCCGTAAACCTGTTATCCAGAAAGCTCCGAATTACGGAAAGCCCGTCTCCCATAGACACCATTTTAATCAAATAATTCAGAATTGTAAAACTGATTTCCTTTTTCTCTGTAGTAATAAAACAGTACCTTGTAATTGATCACAGCTATCCTATTGGGTTTAATTAATGTTTTATTGATTTATGGAGATACAAATTACAGAAAGACCCCTAATCCGGAATACCCTTGGTCCTGAGTGTTCTGGAACTTTCGGATCGTACCACGATATTTTCGTACAACCACGATGCGATCCAAAATTTTTGTATCTAATACAATTTTTTCCCACTCATACTTCTTGAAGTCCGAAATTCAGACTTTGATAAAGAAGCCCCTATATGTCAATACTCTGATCTCACTAATTTATAAGTGATATTAATATTATTTATATTTTTTTTATTATTTATATATTTATACTTCACAAGTATTACAAGATACATATATATATATATATTTTTACACTTTGTGTCATTCCACTGACTGTGTTCAGCATTTGCCTGTGCCAAAATGAGTACAAACTAAATGAACTTACTGGGCTGCACTACTTGTAAGCTCAGGGGAACGTAGGCAAAAACATGTGTAAGGACCCTTAGCTATAGAAACCCTGACCAGCTTCGCCATGAAACTCAAGTATGGATTTTGCCTGCTTTAGATATCAGGTGTCCCATAAGCCGACTGACCAAAGGGAAGCCTGCTGTCCAATTATAACTAATTATTATTTTCTTGTTTTATTTTTTAGTAACTGGGTTCTTGAGTTAATAGAACTATTTTTTAAAAATCCTATTAAATCTGCATCCATTCAGTTTACAGTACAGGTATGGGATCTCTTATCCAGAAACCCATTATCCAGAAAGTTCCGAATTACAAAAAGCCCATCTCCCATAGACTCGATTATAAACTGATAATTTATATTTTTAAAAATGATTTCCTTTTTCTCTGTAATAATAAAACAGTACCTTATACTTGATGCCTAAGCCTATTGGGTTTATTCAATATTTAAATGATTTTTAGCAGACTTAAGTTATGGAGATCCAAATTACGGAAAGATCCCTTATCCGGAAAATCCCAGGTCTCAAGCATTCTGGATAACAGGTCTCATACCTGTATAACCTATAGGAGCTGCCAAACCACAAAAGACACTCTGTGGCATGAATGAAATAAAGTAAAAAAAAAAAGTTACTTAAAAAAATGAAGAAAATAATAATTGGTTATTCTTCTAACTCTTTGCAGCTTTCAAATGGGGGTCACTGACCCTGGTAGCCAAAAAAAACTATTGCTCTGTGAGGCTACAATTTTATTATTATTATTACATTTTATAACTTGTTTTTCTATTCATATCCTCTCCTATTAATTTACCATCCTCTCATTCAAACCGCTCCCTGGTTGCTAAGGTAATTTGGACCCTAGCAACCAAACATTGCTAAAATACCAAACTGCAGAGCTGCTGAACAAAAAGTGAAATAACTACAAATAATGAAAAATGAAGACCAATTGCAAACTGTCTCAGAATATTACTCTCTGCATCACACTAAAAGTTAACTCAAAGGTGAACAACCCCTTTAATATATGGATGATGTTGCTGCAATTAAGGAAGTCCTTTACTGGGTGAACAATATGAACATTTTCCTTAGGTTCTAAAATGGCTGAAGTCATAGCCTTAGAATACCTCTTGGAATTATAGGTATATTCCGATTCCTAATGAGAGGTAATTAAGTGTGGGATAGGAAATTACATAGTGAAGTCTACAAAAAAAATACAAGGAACTGTTGTGTAATTTGGCAGGTACCATTAGAAATATTATAATCATATACCAGGCCAAAAGCCTCATTAATTGCATTAGGAAGTGATTCAGCACAAGCATGCTCCAGGCCAGTTGCCTAAATCATTTCCATGTACTAAATAAATAACTCCATTGTGTGGAAAACATTGGCTACTTACTATAATTACAACATAGAAAGCTCTATTCTCACTGAGAAATATGTTGGTAGCACATGAGTTAGTGATTGTCATAAGTGACAGATATTTGTTAAACCCCCACCGCCAGATTATGTTTTTAATTCAAATTTTGTATTGACATTCTAAGTTTTATAACAAGGTATACAATATAATTGTAGGGACCCATGGGTTTAAGCTCCCTATGGCTTTAAATCCTACCTCTTCACATCTTTACTGTTATTGGGCAAAAGCCCTTGTACTCAGGTTACAGTTATGAAACTATACCTTATTGGTTTAGTCTGGTTGTCTACGCCCCCTGCAGACTGATACAGTGTCTAGCAAGGAGGTGTGACTTCCTGTTTGGCTGCCTCTTCTTCTCAGTGCAAGGGTCCACTGGGAGCAAAAACAGGCCCCAGTAAAGCCATTTTACCCCAGAGGACACCATCCCTGTGGAGAAGTTCGGGACAGGGCCCCGCGAACGAGGTTTTAGTAAGCACAGCAGATTTGTCATAGCACTTTCTAGGAAAGTGAAGTAGTCAGCACCTAGTAAGAAAGGGCCTATGATTAAGTGCCTCAATAGGGCACGAAACGCGTTAGGCGTTCATTGTTTTAAAAACATGAAGAAATAAATTTTGGATTTTAGCAGTCTTCACGTGTCCGGAGTGCTTTACGTTCCATATGCTAACTTTGGAGATTTTCCCCTTCAGCTGCGGGTCCGGGGCCTTGAGCACCCGGACCACCATCCGCATGTGGTGAGCTATTCTCTGATTCCTCAGTTTTTTATACGGTTTGAGCGACATATATTGTGTGATTTTCTGAACCATAGTGTCAGACCCGGGGTTTGAACACCCGGGTCCAACTTGATATTGGGTATTATTTGCTTATTTTACATAAATTTATTGTCTGGGAATCCTTTTGGGGTTTGCTTGCGTTGCATTCCTCTCTTTTTCAATAGTAAGAAAGGGCAGTCTAATAGCCCCATCAAAGGAGAGATTAGATCTGGGAGTATTGGGGACCGCATCGGCTTGTTGATGCGGCCCCCGAACCGACTGCCCCTTTGCCGCGTGTAGAATTCACCTACATGCCTCCCCAATATTGCCCACCCGTAGGTGGGGATATCAGGTGAAGATCTGCTTGCTTGGCGACATCGCCAAGCGAGCGGATCTGCCCGTGTATGGCCAGCTTTAGTGTAGGGCCACGGAGTAGAGATAGTGACAGGCCAGAATAAACCCTGATCCCTACTCACCTGGAGGACTCATATGCTAGAGGTTATCAACCTGAAGGAGCAGATATCTACCCAGACTACCTCCACAGGGGTATTGGCTGACAGGTGTATTTACCCTGCCCAGACTCTACCAAGAGGTGGGATAAACCGGTGTACATCCTCTCTTCTTGCTCAGAGTGTACTTTATTGTACCATCTACCTCTGATTGTGTGAGTGTATGATAACCCTGCTTTGCATTGTCTCTGACAATAAACTAGTTAAACTGCAAGAACCTCTCTGGCGTCCATATTTACTGCACCTGCATTACACAGCTACAGTAAGTTGTAGTTCAACTACACCCTCAGCTCCATTCAGGTCTCTTCCACCTAAGCGAAGGCCCATCCTAAGAAAGAGAGTCGCATGTAACACATGCTCTCATATCACTACTACCATCCCATAGCCAAACAATCATATGGGTGCAAAAAATGGGTGAAATTAGCAAAACCAATAAACTTCTTTACCACAATAAGGAACAGGCCATTAAAGAATAGTTCCATCATCCCCCTATCCATAGAAACCCCCTTTAGGCAAAATCTAAACACCCAAGAGTTAAATGTTAGATGTCTCAAAGGAACACTTTTTTCAATTTGGAGTATAAATGGTTCTGCCCAAGACAAGCAGTACTTCAACAGATACCTGTTCTTAACCGTTTTAAAAATTCAGCTCACTAACATCAATACATGGTCATGAGGAACCATCTTTCTTTTTAACAAATAAGACAGGGGCACCGGCCGGAGATGGGAAATGACACATAAACCCTTCTCAAGATTCTCTTTTAAGTAGTTCTTTGAGTTCAGGCTGTGAAAGGTTAAAAAAAACCCTCCCTTGGGGAATTTTAGCATTGGGAATCAGATCAATAGGGAAATCATAAGGACAAAGAGGGTGACGTGTATCAGCCTTTTTCTTATTAAATAGATCTGAAAAATCATAAGACGCAGGAAGCATAGTAAGTATAGGAACGGATACAGGAGGGGGCAGAATGTTATTTGGTTCACATGAATTATTATTTATGTTATGGGACTGGAAAAGATAGAGACCTCTCAACCAAGGTAATCTTGGGATTTTTGTTCAGTATCCAAGGAAACCCAAGGATAATGAAGAGACTGGAGAGAAGAGTCTTTAGCCACCTTGACGGATAAAGGATAAAGCATGGGATCAGTAGAAAAAGGTATTCTCTCAATCAGGGCTGTTCCCTCAACCCTGTGACTGCCATGGCATAATAAGATAGCTACAGTTAGATATTTCAGGTGTGGGAGAGGAAAGGTTGAACTACAACTCTTAAATAGCAGGGACTGACCCAAGGGAGGACTAGGAAGTATTTCTCAGCTTTTTAAAGCAGGCTGGGTTGACTAACATGTGCATGATCAAGTAGATGGAAGTGCATGTAAAACAAAAAACAAAATCTAGTGCAAAAATGTTTTTTTTTTATATATTAAATTGCTAAGTAGAACAAACACCCAATAGTGCTTAGTGGCTAAAAGGTGTGATAACAGCTCATATGATCCAATGTATATGCTCACCAGACAAAATTGAAATGAAGCAAAAGGATACCCAGGACAGGCTTTGATTGTAGTGGGAGCTGGATCCGCAATGTATATAAAAGCAGAATGGAGATCGAAAATAGTGTAAAAATGTTTAATAACAAATCCCCTGCTAAAATGCAGGCTACTTACAGTGTACAGAAGAATAAAAGCAATATCCAAATGCTGGAGGCACGCTTCCTCAGGAGAAATAAACAGTTTTTCCCCCATTTATTCTCTCTGTCTCTCAATAAGACATAAGGCAATTTTAATGCCAAGCTTGATAAATTCTTCAAAATTATCTGTGGGGTCTGTTCTAGCAAGCTCATTGTTAATATTAACTTCTAACCCATTTCTGAAAACAGATTTATGAGCCCATTCATTCCAAGTGGTGTCAGATCGACAGGAGCTTCTGTTGAATGGTGTCAGATCGACAAAATGCATTGTTGGAAATCAAATGTAGTTGCATGGATCAAAACATAATGGGACTGACGGAAAAATCTGATGTGTAAACTACATGAAAGAATTTCCCATCCAACATAACATGCTGATATACAGTCTGGTGGTAGGATACCACATAATCTTGTGGTTTTGCATAGTATTGCTCTCTGTAGCATGATTAGATCAGATAAAATCTCACCCACTAAATCTGATCAAAATCTCCCATGCAGTGTAGCCCTTAAAAATGGCGCATTTCGGCTACAGTATGTTGATCTTGCGACAGACTTAAGCAGATTCAACCATTTAAATAATCTAATTAAGGACTGTGATGCTCCAACAAAGGGGTTGCTCAAGCCATTGCCTCGCCCTGAACCAAATTCAAAATGACAAAATGAACCCCACTCTCATGGAATCATCTGGGTAACAAGTGCTTTTTAATTTATATTAAGCAATGACCCCTTGGGAATAGCCCAGTCAGACTTATCTGGAAGGTGCATCTTAGGCCCATAACAGGAGGCCTGCAGCACCCTAGGCTACTTGGCCCTGTAATTGCAGCATTTGAATCTGCAGGTTTTGCACAATTTTCTCCATTGCTACAACCTGCTAAGTTAGCCCATCAAGGGTTGCTCATTCCCAGTGGAATTCAGCGATTATTGGGCCTGAGCAAAATATTACGTACAAAAGTATTGTAAGCATTCAGATTTATAGGACCCCGGTGACTGGGAACCCAGTGCAAATTAAAGGCAAAAACATTCCTGGTTAGGTACACAAAGTATCTGCAGAACTAATACAATAAACAAAGGATATTTCTGGAAACGCTACCAGAATTAGTACCAGTTTTACACATGAAGGAGAGTGGCTGTGTGTAGCAAACCTCACCTGCGGGCCGGGTCCTTTACTAGAGGACAGAACCAGTAACCAGGCACGAGGCAGAGGCAAGGTCAGAGTATGGGCCAGATCATACACAGAAAGTTAACACAGTACCAAGGGAAATACAAGAGCAAGGCCAGATCGGCCAAGATTCAAACCCAATAGTTGATTAACTGGAACACCCTGACTCCCTACATCTGAATTTTCACTTAATCACACACAGAAACCTATTTGCTCAGGCAATGTGACTGAGTGGGCAGGATCTATAAAAGGCTTTCTCTGAATGCTGATTGGAGGTGGACAAGGAGCCATTAACCCTTACCCTTGCTGGACCAAATTTCTAACATGCAGGTCACTTGTGGTCTTTCCCATATTTCATCCTTTTCTCTCTGAACCCAGGGCTATAAGGGCTTATCTCCTCTCTTCCTTCACAACTATTTGACAATTTGTGATTTCTAAATTCTCCTTCACTGTGTGCACCTTTCTCTGTCCCTTCTTTATTCCACTGTCTTTTTGCCTCTCTCATCTGACACTTGCGGAAACTGAATTACTGTACATATTCCCCATGTGGTTACTGCTGTTCGACTGGCCAGTTTGTCAAACATGCAGTTATATAGGTTGCTCTAGAACTCTCTAACCTTTACCTATAGTTCTTGTATGCATTATTGTAAAATATTAATTAAATATAATGTATAAGTTGATCTATTATAATAAAGCAACATTTATAATTCACAAATAAAAAAGTAATATTTACGTCTGCATAATATATATATATATATATATATATCTATAGAAATATAGATTTGGGTAATTAAATACCATTAAATACCATTGTACCCTTTTTAATACAAGTTAATGTCTTACTGTCCTCTTATAATGTGATTTTTCTTCCTCTTATAATGTGATTTGGCTTAGCATATTATACTTTAGAAATGCTTTAAAATTAGGAAATACAGTGGCTTGCAAAAGTATTCGGCCCACTTTTCCATATTTTGTCACATTACAGCCACAAACATGAATCAATTTTATTGGAATTCCACGTGAAAGACCAATACAAAGTGGTGCAAAACATTTCTTACAAATAAAACATTTTTTACAAATAAATAACTGCAAAGTGGGGTGTGTGCGCAATTATTCAGCCCCCTGAGTCAATACTTTGTAGAACCACCTTTTGCTGCAATTACAGCTGCCAGGCTTTTAGGGTATGTCTCTACCAGCTTTGCACATCTACAGACTGAAATCCTTGCCCATTCTTCTTTGCAAAACAGCTCCAGCTCAGTCAGATTAGATGGACAGCGTTTGTGAACAGCAGTTTTCAGATCTTGCCACAGATTCTCCATTGGATTTAGATCTGGACTTTGACTGGGCCATTCTAACACATGGATATGTTTTGTTTTAAACCATTCCATTGTTGCCCTGGCTTTATGTTTAGGGTCGTTGTCCTGCTGGAAGGTGAACCTCCGCCCCAGTCTCAAGTCTTTTGCAGACTCCAAGAGGTTTTCTTCCAAGATTGCCCTGTATTTGGCTCCATCCATCTTCCCATCAACTCTGACCAGCTTCCCTGTCCCTGCTGAAGAGAAGCACCCCCAGAGCATGATGCTGCCACCACCATATTTGACAGTGGGGATGGTGTGTTCAGAGTGATGTGCAGTGTTAGTTTTCCGCCACACATAGCATTTTGCATTTTGGCCAAAAAGTTCCATTTTGGTCTCATCTGACCAGAGCACCTTCTTCCACATGTTTGCTGTGTCCCCCACATGGCTTGTGGCAAACTGGAAATGGGACTTCTTATGGTTTTCTGTTAACAATGGCTTTCTTCTTGCCACTCTTCCATAAAGTCCAACTTTGTGCAGTGCACGACTAATAGTTGCCCTATGGACAGATTCCCCCACCTGAGCTGTAGATCTCTGCAGCTCCCCCAGAGTCACCATGGGCCTCTTGGCTGCATTTCTGATCAGCGCTCTCCTTGTTCGGCCTGTGAGTTTAGGTGGACGGCCTTGTCTTGGTAGGGTTACAGTTGTGCCATACTCCTTCCATTTCTGAATGATCGGTGGAACAGTGCTCCGTGGGATGTTCAAGGCTTTGGAAATCTTTTTGTAGCCTAAGCCTGCTTTAAATTTCTCAATAACTTTATCCCTGACCTGTCTGGTGTGTTCTTTGGACTTCATGGTGTTGTTGCTCCCAATATTCTCTTAGACAACCTCTGAGGCCGTCACAGAGCAGCTATATTTGTACTGACATTAGATTACACACAGGTGCTCTCTAGTTAGTCATTAGCACTCATCAGGCAATGTCTATGGGCAACTGACTGCACTCAGACCAAAGGGGGCTGAATAATTACGCACACCCCACTTTGCAGTTATTTATTTGTAAAAAATGTTTGGAATCATGTATGATTTTCGTTCCACTTCTCACGTGTACACCACTTTGTATTGGTCTTTCACGTGGAATTCCAATAAAATTGATTCATGTTTGTGGCTGTAATGTGACAAAATGTGGAAAAGTTCAAGGGGGCCGAATAGTTTTGCAAGCCACTGTAGTACCCTCTCCTTCTGTGAATTTATAACCTTTTTAACGCTAGGTTATGTCTTGCATTAAAGAGGTTATAAAGTCACTTGTTGCTAATAAGAATGAATCTAAAATTGTTAACAGACACTTACAGTTATAGTAAACTGCATATTTTTAAATCCCAAGTGGATATAATTTATCATCATTGAATCTTGTTTCAAGCTCAAGATCCCCATTTGTCAGAAATAATCATAAAACCAAGTTTATTACCTACATATGGGGGCTGATTCATCAAGTACAAGTTCGAATCCCGAAATGGGAAAAATTCGGATTAAATACGATAATTTCTGATGATTGCAAATATCATGAAAATGCTTACGACAAAATCGTAATAGTCACGATAATATTGTATTGGCGATCCGAAAGTCACGAAATTTTTGTAAACGAAAAAGTTGCGCAAATATATGTCACAGAAAATACGCACAGTGCGAACAAATACAAATTTTTTGTATTTCGTACCTGTCGTACTTTAATAAATCAGCCCCATAGTGTAATTTTCAGAACATGTTTTATTATAAAGTGTTAACATATTCTGCAATGGTGTTTAAATATAAAGATACATACAGAAGGTATAGACTCTGGTTCCTGTCTGAAAGCCATTGTTTACATACCTGAAGGGTTATGAGCTATAAATAGGCAGTGGTAATAAGCAGTGTGATAAGATTGGGGAATCATAGCAAGGCAGTGAAAATAACTACAAAATAAAATGAGTATAAATAGCATTAAAAATGTAATTTTTGTAATGTTTTCCTCATCTACCCAGACAAATGCAGGCTTGTATAAAAATACATTTGCAAATTTCCCCTGAGTTGACAACACATGATATAGTTTTCACTTGCAATGACAGCATGGAAGAAGGACGTACTTCAATAAACGTGTTGATGTTAAACATTCCTAAAACCTGTATTACCTGTTTGTAATTATCACGAAAGAAGGAAAGTTTGACAGTAGCACGCATTCTAACGAAACACTAAATTGATCCCCACAAGTTTACGCAAAAGTAAATTACGGGACTTACTGACTCAATTGCGTACAGTGAAATGTTTTACGTCTACTTGGTCCCTTTATTGAGCCTTGAAATCTAATATTTCTCCAGTATTGTATAATGTAAATGAAATTAGGAGAATTACAGTTCCACATACAAGCTCAAGCTGTCACTTGACAAGTCGACTATAATGTAGAGTCTGTAATAGAGTCTGTAAATAACCAAACATCCGCAAGTCACATATCAGTTAAAAAAGTCAATATATATGACAAAAGCTGTTTAAAAAGATACACTCATAGTCGTGTTATACTGATTATCTTTTAGTCATTACTGATCCCCAGGGCATAAGTGCTAGAGAACTAGGGGGGAGCAATATCATGCCCCATAGTGCTCATCTAGCAGCGCTTGTGCTCCAGGCAAAGCTGCACTTTAATCTTGTGCCGGAAATCTGGTGCATTAAGCAGAGCAAAGCATCAGGAGGTGCAGGCTGGTTTAGGAATAGGGACAGGGCCCAATAGGAGCCTGAGTCTCCTGCTGCATTCAAACATGCATGTTAGGGGACCGCAGGGGGGACACCTTCACAGGGTCGGACTGTGGGGTTCAGAGACCATTGGGGCTTCTGCCTCAGGACCATTGGGGCTTCTGCCCCTGCACCCCCCCAATGGCCCCACCGCTTTCTCACCCCCACCCCCCACTGGAGACCCCAACACCTTCTGACCCTCTCCCCCGAGCGTGCCTAAATGAAACTCACCTGCATTGCGTCAGGGGAGGGAGACCAGCTAACCTGGGTGGTTCCGGTCTGGGGCATGGGGCCCACCGGGTTTTTCACCCAGTGCCCCAAAGGCCCAGTCCAATGCTGCACCTTCATGTCTCCGCAGTCCCCACTCCTGCTCCTCACGAGTAGCCGACCCAAAGCCAGTGCTGTATTAGCTGAGAAAATCATAGGTCTTGGAAATGGCCTGCAACAATTTGCACAGAGCAGAATGCAGAGTACAAAAAAGGGACAATTGCGTTTTTTTTTGCACTTAGCACACTGCATTCACCTTTGCAAAATGACCCCCTTTGTATGCTAAGGAATACATACCCTGGTTATGTATAAACATATCCAGGTACTCTCCAAACTATGCCCAATCTCTCATGTTTTGTTTAAATGATTTCCTATTCTGAAAATGCAATCTGGGCCAATAAACCTGCCACCAAAAGAACAGACTAGTTTGAGTGAGGTTTTATTTCTATTTATCGCTTTTTCTTTTACGCCCTTCCATTTTTATAAGTGTTAGACTTACTCTATGCTAGGGTATTTAACCCTTACAACCAAATACCAGCTTGAATTCCAAGTGTGAGAGCTGCAAAACAAAAAAGTAGATAAAAATAATGTGAAGACAAAATAAGTTACTAATCTTAGAATTCTGCTATCTACACCATGCTAGAAGTTACACTAGGGGGCACATTTACTAATCCACGAATGTCCGAAAAGCGTCCGAATGTACTTTTTTCGTAATAATCTTTTTTTGCGATTTTGTCGTAAATTGGCGCGAATTTTTGGTAGCGTTACGACTTGCGCGAATTGTCGCAACTTTTTCGTAGCCGTCGCACTGAGTACGAAAGTTTCGGATTCATTCAAGCTTCAGTATCGTAACTTTCCTTGGGCCAGGTTGGAGCTGCAGAGTGCCATTGAGCCCTATGGGAGACTTTCCTTGGGCCGGGTTGGAGCTGCAGAGTGCCATTGAGCCCTATGGGAGACTTTCCTTGGGCCGGGTTGGAGCTGCAGAGTGCCATTGAGCCCTATGGGAGACTTTCCTTGGGCCGGGTTGGAGCTGCAGAGTGCCATTGAGCCCTATGGGAGACTTTCCTTGGGCCAGGTTGGAGCTGCAGAGTGCCATTGAGCCCTATGGGAGACTTTCCTTGGGCCAGGTTGGAGCTGCAGAGTGCCATTGAGCCCTATGGGAGGCTTTCCTTGGGCCGGGTTGGAGCTGCAGAGTGCCATTGAGCCCTATGGGAGACTTTCCTTGGGCCGGGTTGGAGCTGCAGAGTGCCATTGAGCCCTATGGGAGACTTTCCTTGGGCCGGGTTGGAGCTGCACAGTGCCATTGAGCCCTATGGGAGACTTTCCTTGGGCCAGGTTGGAGCTGCAGAGTGCCATTGAGCCCTATGGGAGACTTTCCTTGGGCCGGGTTGGAGCTGCAGAGTGCCATTGAGCCCTATGGGAGACTTTCCTTGGGCCAGGTTGGAGCTGCAGAGTGCCATTGAGCCCTATGGGAGACTTTCCTTGGGCCAGGTTGGAGCTGCAGAGTGCCATTGAGCCCTATGGGAGACTTTCCTTGGGCCAGGTTGGAGCTGCAGGGTGCCATTGAGCCCTATGGGAGACTTTCCTTGGGCCGGGTTGGAGCTGCAGAGTGCCATTGAGCCCTATGGGAGACTTTCCTTGGGCCGGGTTGGAGCTGCAGAGTGCCATTGAGCCCTATGGGAGACTTTCCTTGGGCCAGCTTGGAGCTGCACAGTGCCATTGAGTCCTATGGGAGGCTTCCAAAATCATGAAAAGTTTGCCCGCCGTTTACGAGCGCTCAATATGAAAAAGTTGCGACAATATACGAGCAAATCGTAACGGCTACGAAAAAGTTGCGACAATTCGCGCAAGTCGTAACAGCTACGAAAAAGTCGCAACAATTTACGAAAAAGTCGTAACGGCGACGAAAAAAATCACAAAAAATACGAAAAAGTCGCAAAATGTTCGTTTCCAATCTGAATTTTTCCCATTCGGATTTGTGGATTAGTAAATGTGCCCCTAGAAGTTTTAGGTCAACAACCCCTTGGTTCCTCAGTATTATGTAGAAAATAGGGGAATCCATGGCACTTTCTGATGTACTTTTTCAGTGTTTCATCCATGTAAAACAGTACAAAGGAAATGCATATGTTTAAAAACCAACCAACCGACAGACCCAGTACAAATGTTCTGTATAAACACCAATGTTACAAATAAATTACTCAATGTGCGGTTCTGGATGTGTTCCTGATGTAGTAATAGTAAAAGGCTTTACATAACACATGATATTGAGAAACATGTTACAAAATATCTGATCCCCTTCAAACCAAAGCACAAAAATTCTGCGTTATTCACCAGTGTAAACAAAGCTATTTCCATTGCATAATGTTACCAACTGCATCAGATACTGCTCCTTCTGTCATCTGGAATGGAAATGCTGTTTTATATGTGCTCATAAATGATAGCTGATTTTTCATGACATGTCTTGCTGGTGGCAGAGCAATGACTGCTGAGAATTGTCAAGGTTCAACAGGTTAAACATACTGGTTTTAAACAGAATCTGACATCTTCAGAATCTGTCATTCAATAGGAAAAAAAAGAATAGGGTAGGTCTGACAATGCTCCTTGCCATTGTGTCATGTTTAGAACAGCACTACTATTTTGCATTTGTTTGTGATTTTCAGAGAAAGAATGACATATGGCAATACTGTACAATAGTGATAGGAGCCAGTTTACCCAGTTACCATCCAATCATTTCACATTATTGTAATCTTTAAGTCTAGTGGCGGCATGATGGGCCAGGGAGTAGCACTTCTGCCCTGCAGCCCTCTGCTCAATCTCAGCCAGTATCTGCAAGGGGTTTGTATGTTCTTCTCGTGCCTGAGTGGGTTTCCTCTGTGTACTCTGGTTTCCCCCCACACTCCAAAAATATACCGGCAGGTTAATTGACTTCTGATCAAACTGACCATAGTGTGTGAATATGATAGGGACCTTAGATTGTAATCTCCTCTGTGACTGTAAATGATAAATAATCTCTGTAAAGTGCTGTGGAAATGTGTCGGTGCTATATCAATAACAGGAAATAAATGAATAGTAAAAAAAGTCCCTTATACTATGTAACTGGCCAAAATCTAATTAAAAAAACATGTTTTCTTGAAGGTGCAATAAACTGAAATACAAACCTTTCCATTTAGATATAAAGCTCGCTAACAATGCCAGAATTCGAACAGATCCCACCTACAAATGTTTGTCTTGTTGTGTCCTGTCAGTATAGTGTAGAGTGTGTTATCAGCAAATGTGAACCAAGGGGTTGGTTCAACCCCAAACATGTTTATCTACCCCCTGAGATACTCATTTTAAGGGACAGTATACTCCCTTATTCATTAGTGCTTTGGAAACTTCCCATCCTTCATAAGGCCTTTCAATGATCTGTGTTACAAAAGAGTGAAAAGATAAAGAATATTTGGCAAGACCCAAACCTCTGTTGTCTAATGAACCTTTTGGGGGTTGCTTTCCATAAGACATTTGTTTGAGGTACTTCCCAACTGTTGGAAGGGGAGCTAAGTCCAAATGCCAGTTAGGGAAAGGTTTGGGGTGAATGCCTATAAGCTCTCTTCAATATACCTGAATAATGGCCCTGACCTGGTCTTCCAACAGTGGTTTAAACTGGATAAGTTCAATAACCACTGCCCTATTGAATAAGCAGGTAGCTAAATGGGATCTTAGGACGTTCAGCAGCATGCAACATATATTAAATAACAAAAAAAGTGTTGCTACCTGGTGCCCCTGGGGCATTTACTGAAGGCAAATAAAGAGAGAAAGTGGAACCTGCACCTACCACCCAATGAATATCACACATCAGGTGCCTGTCGAAACCTGAATAGCGTGCTGGTCACGTTAAAAAGTGAAAAAATACTAAAAGGTATATCCCTAAGGGGAAAAAAGTAGAGAAACGACTGCACTGCTTATACAGAATCCCTTATAATAATCAGGTTTATAACTGCGTTCATGTCAGATTTAAAGTGTGTATCTCTAATGAACTGTTGGTGTTATTAAAAATACAACTTTTATTGACGTTATAGATAAAAAAGATAAGAGAAATGCCTTTGTGTGCATGTCCCATGTGTCAATAAAGGTTACTTATTTTTTTTCAATGATTTTTATTGATTTTCATCTTAAACAGGATGGACAATGGTTTATATATAATATATATTGATGTACAATGTCCTTAGAGAAATAACCACGAGAAGGGAAAAAGGAGAGTTCAAAGACTCAAACCTTCTCTCAAGGAGGGGTTGAGTATGAAATGAGATAAGGGATGGGGGAAATCAATTGAAACAAATCATTTTATACAGAGATACTTTGTAATTCAAATTGTTACCTGCGTGGATGTTACCATTGAGGTCCCGTAATGCTGAAGAATAGTGAAGCAATCGGCCAAGGAGGGGAGTGACATGGGCAAATCTATTCATTTACCATATACGTTCTAATATTAGAATCCATGATCCTTACATGTATTCAAAGTGACAAACCCGTTATTGAAGTAACGATAAATGTGTGGAGTTTGGAAAATCATATGTATGCCAAGGTTCCCATATTTTAATAAATACACCATGTTTATCATTTAATATGCTTGTTATTCTTTCATTGACCTTTATTCATTTCATCTTATTTTTAAAATGAGAGATAGGTATAGGGATAGATTTCCAAAATCTGGCAATCATTATTTTAGCAGCTAAAAAAATAAAAGTTATCAATGTTCTGGTGGATCTATTAATATTTGGTACTTTTTTGTTCAATAAAGCTGTTTGGATATGCTTTCTTAAGTTTATTTGTGTGACATTATATATTCTTGTCCAAAATCGCTGTACCTTTGGGCATGTCAACTAGATATGTAGCATTTCCTGAAGCAGTCTTCGCTATATTGATTATTTATTTATGTAACCATGATGGAACCATGTACCAATGCATAAGAACCTTATAGGAAGTTTCCATAAGAGAAATATTTCTGGAACAGTGTGTGGTAGATTTCCTCTGTTATGTTAGTCTTTGTTCCATGCTATAGTATAAGAGAAGGGAGTTTTATTACCTATTTCAAGAAGTTGTTTGCATTGATAGTACCCCCTTTGAGAAAGGATATTTAATGCTAATTGATTCAAAATAAGTCAAAGTGAAAAATATTTCTATTTATAGATTGTAAAAAATGGGTCAGTTGTTGGAATATCAGAAGATTTCCTGATGTGGTGAGTTATGCTTTTCTTGAAACCAAGCCCAAGGTTTTAGGCCCGCTATGGAATAGAAATCGGGTCTGGGCCATCAGGGCCCACCGGGTTTTTTCCCGGTGTCCTGGCGGCCCAGTCTGACCCTGGTTGGCACGCTCATTAACTCAGCACATTGTTTACAGGTGATCTTTGACTCTTCTCTCCTTCTCTGACCTGACAGCTAGGATGCTTATGCATGCTCTTATTCTATCCTGATTAGACTACTGTAACCTGCTACTAGCTGGCCTCCCTAACTCCCATCTATGCCCCCCTAGAGTCTGTCTTCCATACTGCTGGGAGAATTCTCCTCCTCTGAGAGCTCAGGCCCTTCTGCTGCTAAAGTCCTTATCATGGCTTCCCATAAAAGCAAAAATAACTTAAAAAGTCCATCTCTTAACCTTCAAAGCCCTTCATTCTTCTGCTCTCACTACAACTACTACACTCCTCTTGTGGCTCCGTACGTTCCTGGCTGACTCCTCTGCTCCTCTTAGAGCAACCGCTTAGTTGAACCCCCCCACTACCCCTGCTGTTTCCTGTCTTAAAGGGGTTGTTCGCCTTTGAGTTAATTTTTAGTATGATGTTGAAAGTGCCATTCTGAGACAATTTGCAATTGGTCTTCATTTTTTATTAGTAGTAGTTTTTTAAGTATTTAACTTTTTTGTTATGCAGTTCTCCAATTTGGAATATCAGCAGTTATCTGGTTGCTAGGGTGCAATTTTCCTTTGTAACCAGGGAGTGGTTTGAGAGATGGGCTAATATATGAATAGCAGAGGGGCTGAATAGAAAGATAAGTAATAAAAAGTAACAATAACATTGTAAACTTACACAGCAATAGTTTTTAGCTGCTGGGGTCAGTGATCCCCATTTGAAAGCTGGAAGAGGCAGAAGAAGAAGGCAAAACATTAAAAAACCATACAAAAAAAAAAGTTCTTTAACCTGCAGCACTAAATACAATTTATTATTTATATTATTTATAAAAATACATACATACATAATGTATCACACTCCAAAAACATACAGTTAGGTTAACTGAACCTTGATATAATGTAAAAGGGACCCTAGAGTGTAAGCTCCTTTGGGCTGGGAATGATGTGAATGATTTATGGAGCACGGCAGATAACAGGGGGTCATTTAATAAATAATAATAGGGATGCACCCAATCCAGGATCGATTCAGCCTATTTCAGAAATCGCGTGACTTTTCATCCCATAAACATGAAAGTTGACAATTTTAAAGCGCTCGCTGCGTGCACATTTCTCTTTGACCCTTCCGTAGCCTAATTTGCACATCCAGTTCCGTGTTTGGCCGAATCTTTCAGACTCAAAAAAGTGCCTGGCTAAAGCTGTTTCTTTTTTCTCTTTCCCTTGTTCTTTAGCAAATTACTTGGGGGTTTATAATTCCGGATTGGAAATTTGTGCTCATTCCATCGCACACGCACTGCTCGGCACATTTTTATTCAGTTTTTGGATTTATTATTTAATGAATATGTTGTAATTGCTTGCAAGGGGACATGATTACTCTGTACAAGTACATTAGAGGGGATTATAGGCAGATGGGGGTTGTTCTTTTTTCCCATAAAAACAATCAACGCACCAGAGGCCCCCCTTTAGATTAAAGGAACGGAGCTTCCATTTGAAGCAGCGTAGGGGGTTTTTCACGGTGAGGGCAGTGAGGTTGGGGAATGCCCTTCCTAGAGATGTGGTAATGGCAGATTCTGTTAATGCCTATAAGAGGGGCCTGGATGAGTTCTTGATCAATCAGAATATCCAAGGCTATTGTGATACTAATATCTACAGTTAGTACTAGTGGTTGTATTTATAGTTTATGTATGTGAGTGTATAGATTGGTAGGTGTGGGTTGTGTGTGCTGGGTTTACTTAGATGGGTTGAACTTGATGGACACTGGTCTTTTTTCAACCCTATGTAACTATGTAACTTATGTTATGTAATTGGGTGACTATATAATTACCTACATTGCACTGGTTTGTATGCCTGACGAAGAGGTACACCCCCGAAATGTTGCTGCTACACTTTTAATAAACAAGCCACGCTTGCATTATATTGGTGGTGCCAGTCATCACCTTTCTTGTTCCTGTGAGGGTGCAGAGGAGGTATGCGTGTGCTGGTGAAACTTTACCTTAATCGGAGATCCCCAACCTTTTTTACTCGTGAGCCACACTCAGATATACAAAGTGTTGGGGAGTCACAAAAGCATGAATAAGTTCCTTAAGGATGCAAAATAAGGACTGTGATTGGCTATTTGGTAGCCCCATGTGGACTGCTAGCTTTAGGGAGGCTCTACTTGGAGTAAAACTGTGTCTCTGTGCTTCTAACACTTGTCTAGGAGCCAGCCAGAGATTTTTAAATAGGCACCTACTTCCAACATCAAAATGGCTGGTAAGCAACATGTTGCTCATGAGCCACTGGTCAACGATCACTGGTTGGGGGCACAGACAGCTCCCACTAACATGAAAATTTAATATATGTGTACTACCTCTTTAAATGATAGAAAAACGCATAGTAGTGGATTCAAAAAGCTAGCTAGGAAAATGAAGTGATATAAAAGCAAACAATTGGATTCAATCCAAGTTCCAAGGATTCAGAATCATGCACGAAACAGTCGGTCATCTGGCCAAATCTTTGACCAACTCGGATGTGAATCATAGTTATTAATGTGCAGAGTCAGAGCAATTTCTAGTAAAAGAAACCATATTTGTGAATGTCTACAAAACTTCTCCTTTTTTATGTTAATATAAAAAAGGAATAGGAAAGAGAAAAAGTATTTAATTTACCCTTTGCCCTGTATATTACTCAATGTTGCTGAGCAATGGGGATTACCAGAAATTCCCCTTCTTGCCTTTCTCTCACCCACTCACTTTCAGTCATGTGACAGCAAGTTTTGCAAAGGCAGATTTCAATGGCAGGTCCAATTCTCTGTCTTTATTCCAGTGGATGGTGTGGTTTCATGCCCTTTATGTTTCTTTTGTTCATTTCAATAACCTTTTTCGTATTTGTCCTCTTAAAATAGTGCAGTAAGGTTAGAACTGGAGTCCACCAGTGACCACTAGTGAACCTAACAATACTGGTATTCCATAGTGAAAGATGCAACCTTCATAGGTAACTGCATAGTGTAGCTATGAGCTTTTTTTGTTTTGATCAGTCTACTACCAATTAGAAGAGGCGCAGCTCCCACTAATATAAATGGATTGGACAAAACAGATATTTTTTTACAGAATAACCAATGTCAATATTTTTTTTTACAAACTTTAATTAGGTGATAGATAGACTGAGACTGAGACCACGAAGTACAAAGACAGACTCAGGACTAATCACAGCTTTATGTGGTTGCTTCTCCCTCTAAATTGTAAGCTCTTATGAGCAAGATGCTCCAATCCTATATTTATTCTATATCCTGCATTTGTTAAATTATTAACACTGTCACTGTGTAATTTGCTGGCTTTATATACTGTAAATAGATGATGATGATGATGATGATTATGATGATGAAATGTGTACACAGTACAGATTTGGTGCAGTACTTTCGGTGCAAGCTATTGCTCCTACCTACACTCGACTGTTGAAATCCCAAAAATTGCGACAGGCATGGACTGGGATTCAGAATAGACCCTGGCACTTCAACTACACAGAGGCCCAAACAGTGTCCCATCGGCCACTCAATAGTGACTGTCTATGGCATCTTACATCAGCCCCTCTGGCATTTGCCAGAATCCACAGATTGCCAGTCTGTGCCTGATTGCCACCATGTTTAGGCTTGCAGTAGCTCCAGGGTTCCACACCAACCACAGACATGCTTGAATGTTATTCAGCAGAAGAGGCAAGACGGACACAATGGCACTTGGTGCACCTATGCATAAAGGGGCCCCGGAATTAAACGAGGCAGGAGTTAGGGCACGGGGCCATGATAAGGCTAGGAAAAGGCCCAGGGAGATATGTGTTTAAGGGGCAAAGCATTGTGGGAATTGTAGTCCCCAAGTGGATGAGAGGCGGAAGGAAGAGGCAAAAAGGGGTCTGCGCAAGCCGAAGGAACCATTTTGGTGTTAGCAGCTCCCACCCTCCCTCCCTTAGTTAAAAAGGGGGATAAGGGTTATAGGGAATAGACGCCTAGAAGGGTCTTAGTCACAGCCGGGGTGGACTTAGCTCAAGGTTCAGGGCGGAAGGTTAGACGGAGGCTAGGGAGTACAGCCATAGGTTGGTGGGAAATGGGGGCTGTGGTGGCTAGAGAAAGGGGGTTCCTAACCTCAGGAAAATGATTACGGTGGGGGGGCAGAGACAGCTTCCACAAAGCAGCCTTCAATGAGACTGTTTTGTTATGTTATTTATTTACATTAATATGTTATTGTTTAACAAATTTATAATGTTGTAAATAAACAGGCTGCGGCCTTTTCTATCCACAAGAGGTTGTCGTGTGTATATTTTGTTAGGGGGGCGAGGTAAGCGAGAGGGTGAGGGGTAGTTTGGGAGGGCCACAAAATAGACGCTGCACTTATCAGTGCAAGGAGCAAGGTTGGTGCAAGAACCTTTACTGAATAATGTCAAGTGCAAAGGTTTTGTCCATCTGTTATCCCCATATTTTGCAACAGTGGGTACATTAGTTATTATAATACACAATTTTCATTGAGTCATGTGGCACAAACAACATCACTTTATACTGATATATAAAAGTCACAATACAAGTAATGAATTCACATGCAGTGTCACTCGCACACCTTTGAAGGCATGGATTATTTCTATTTCATAAACATTCTGAAACTTTAGCCTTATGCAGTGATTTCAATATATAAAATATGGCTTTTCTACCAATGTTTGTTTTTACGGTTCTCCTTTAAGGCATTACTAGAATGTCATCACCTGGCAGGGCATTCCCCAACTCACCACCTAACCATGAAAAATCACCTTCACTGCTTCATTTGAAAAGTCAGTTTTGCAAGTCTAAAGCCGTCTTTTCCTGGAGCCGCGAACTAACTAACTTTCTTTCGTAAAATGCAAAGGTTATAGCAATACCTGAGAATTCCACACTTTTTTTTTATTTTGGAAAAAAATTGCAATATTGTTGGGGATAAACCAAAACAAAAGGTAGAAACTGGAAAGAACAGGAAAGAGTTAATGCTGTGTGCTTCAGGAAAAGGCAAGGGCCCAACCAGACTAGAGGTGGCCATACACGTAGCAATTCTGATCTTTTGTGCGACTATTGGTTGCACAAAAGGTCTGAATCATCAGATATGGATGTAAAAACAATAAAAATTCTACCTTCTTCTGCCGATTTAGCCCTGAACGTAGATTTTGCTCGGGCGCCTTCACTGTGGGATATGACTTGAGGGAAGTTCAGGATATGTTGGAAAAGTGTGAAATTTTGCACCTGTTTTTTGCTGTGTACCTCATGCTCTGCATTAGACTTAGGGAATCAGATGATAAAAAATGATCATATGTTCTAAAAAGTTAGAGAAACTCCATGCAGGCTTGGAATGTAGATTGGTATCTGGTTGTGAAGGTTTTATTATCCTAGCAGGCAGGATACAGTTTTGAAATCTAAAAATGGAAGATATATAGCAGAGGACCAAAAAAAGAAAAACAAACAATAAAAAACACAAATAATAAAAGCAAAACCTGTTTTCCAATTGCTGCGGTCAGTGAACTGTGTCAATGACAACCAGGGGATGTACTGTGTATATATATATATATATATATATATATATATATATATATACACACACATGCACATTTATAAACGGCACTCACGTCATAAAGTCCATCCATGAAACCTTTATTGATACTCCACATAGATATGGAGTTTCAATAAAGGTTTCATGGATGGACTTTATGCCGTGAGTGCCGTTTATAAATGTGCATATGAGAATTGATGTGCACCCGGCTTTAAATTTGTGCTTTGGTGAGTGCTGATAACTGGACTTTATCTATCTATCTATCTATCTATATATATATATATATATATATATACACAGGTATAAGATCTTTTATCTGGAAACCCAGCATCCAGAAAGCTCAAAATTATGGAAAGGTTGTCTCCCATAGACTCCATTATAATCAAATAATTCACATTTTTAACAAAAATTATCGCCTTTATCTCTGTAATAATAAAACAGTACTTAATCTAAGATATAATTAATCCTTATTGAAGGCAAAACAATTGGGTTTATTTAATGTTTAAATTATTTTTTAGTGGACAATGTATGGTGATGCAAATTACAGAATAATCCCCCTTATCCAGAAAACCCCCAGGTCCCAAGCATTATGGATAACAGGTCCCATACCTATATATATATATAGACAAATACTCCATTGAGGATGAAATCACACTTTTCATGGGTCTTTTAAGATTTATTTTGTATGATAATTATTTCCAATTATTTCCAATTTTCAGATAACTATTATATACAGTTGCAGGGTACCGCTATGGGCTCCAAATTTTGCGCCCTCTTATGTGAATGCATATATGTGTTTGAGGACAGACACGTTTATCCTAATGTACTTTTCACCAGACATTGTTTGGCCTGGTGGAGGTACATCGATGACTTGTTTGTCCTATGGGTGGGTGGGGGGGGAGCGACATGGAGTCCTTGTTACAAATAGTTCACACTCTTAATGAGTGCAATAAGCTCATAAAGTTTACTTTACAAGCTTGTCAGAGTGAAGTGACATTCCTGGATGTCCTTGTAATTAACGATAATGGGAGACTAACGACTGACATTTATATGAAAGAAACTGATCGTAATTTGTTACTACTTTTCTCTAGTTACCATCCTGAGCATGTTAAGAAATCTATTCCACGCAGTCAGTTTGCACGCGTTGGTAGGATTGTCTGTGATGGTGGCTTACAGGAAAGGAGATGTAACGAATTCCAAAAACGATTGGAATTGGGGGGTTACCCGTCTAAATTGTGCACTGATGAAAAAGGGAAAATACTTGAGAGACAAAAAGGTCACACTACAATATATAATAAGAAATGTATTGATGCTAGACTGGCCTATGTTTCTAATTACAACGGAGCTAGTCAGGTTATAGTTCGATCTATTAGGAAACATTGGCATTTAATCAAGAGGGCATATCCACAAATTCCTGAATTCCAATCCATTCCATTTGTTTCATATAAAAGACCTTGCACATTAAGAAATAAATTGTTGCGAGCGGCTGTTCCACCATCTAAACAAGTGAGGTTCGCATTGTTGTTACCCCCGAAACTGGGCATGTCCAAATGTGGATCCTGTACCCAATGTAAATTTGTAAAAGTGTCAAACATTGTAGTTAACGAAGTTAATGTCGATTTACGTAGACATTTCACATGCAACATGGACTTTTGTGTTTATCTCCTACAGTGCCCTTGTGGCTTTTGGTATATGGGGGAGAGAACACAAAAAGTCAGTGATCGCATTTCACAACACAGATCCAATATATAATGTAAATACACCACTTTACCAGTACCAAGACATTATTCCGAGTGTAGACACAATGATGTACGATTTGTAGTTTTGGAACAGGTGAGGAATTCGGCTTTGGGGGAGATTGTGTTAATAGACTTAAAAGTAGGGAAGTATGCTGGATTCAAAAATTGAGGACTTTGCAATCTATTGGACTTAACAAAGATCATGATTTATTTGTGTTCCTTTGATTTGCTTTGCTTTAAAATTTGTTTTTTTTTAATTTATTTTTTGATATATGGAATTCTAAATAGGTGCAATATGTATTTTTCAACTACACTGTGATTTTCGACGTACCGTGTATGTGCTAGGAAGGTCCTCACAAATGTGTCTTGTTCCATAGACCGTAATGGTTTTAATTTTTCTGCCTTATTAGATAGGGTTTGTGACGAGATCATGTGATCTATGATGTTCTATTAAAACCCAGGTGGGTTATTTAGGGACTTTATGCTTGACAAAGGGAGTGGGTGCTGTTTGTGATAACCATCTGGGAGCTGTATGTCACATTAAAGAGCAATGCAAAGGGCAATGGGAGTACTATGTTCAGTCAACTGCATATATATATATAGATATATATATCTTGCATCAGGAGAGAGCCGGCACTCACGTCAATCGGGTCACAATAGCCTTGGTGCAGGTCCAAGTGAAGAATTAGATACAGCAGTGAAGAGATCCGCACTCACAGGTCTTATAGAATGAATCTGGTGTTTATTGAGAAGACTACTCTAGAAGAAGACTAGTCTTCTCAAAAAACACCAGATTTATTCTATAAGACCTGTGAGTGCGGATCTCTTCCCTGCTGTATATATATATCTTTATATTTTTTACCCACAGGCTGCTGCTGCACAATGCAGGCTGCATTACTCATACACTGTTTAGTAGAAGAGGGGATGGACGAGGAGGAGAAATGTAAACACTCATACATCCCTATCACTTATTCTGCATCCAGAACCTCTGAATGAATAGCACATATACAGCCTCACAATTTGGAGCCATAGATCTGAACTTACAATTTAATATATAAAATGAGGGCTCCATTCCCATCTGATGGAAAACATCTAGTCCCCCAACCATGGGATCATGCATGGATGGCATCTCCAATAATACCAGACTGGATTCGGCACACTTCTGCAGAACAGTGAGTACAAACTAATAGAAAAGACTGGGCTGGGTTATCTCATGCATTTTCTGGAGATGGAGCACACAAAAGATCCACCACACGAGGGAACACATGAGCTAAGAGTTGTGAGTAACAGCATTTGCTCCTGCTTACTCTTTTGTTTTATCTTTCCTATTTTTTTTTCTCAAAGTTTTTTTATTTTCCAAAGAAAAGGCAAACATAAAATTGCTAATGTTACACTGATTGTGACAATAGATAACTACTTTAAAGGGGTAGATTGTCTTCCAATTAACTTAGTATGTAATAGAATAAGCAATTCTTAGCAACTTTTCAATTGGTCTTATAGGTATTTGTCTTCCTCTTCCAGCTTTTAAATGACTATTGCTCTGTGAGCCTACAATTGTATTATTTTCTACTACTTATCATTCTATTCGTATCCCAATGTCTCACTTATACCACTGCTTGGTTGCTAGGGTAATTTGAATCCTAGCAACTAGATAGCTGCTAAAATTCCAACTGGAGAGCTGTTAAAAAGATAAATAGTTCAAAAACCATAAATAATAGACATTTAAGAGCAATAGAAAATTGTCTCAGAATAACTCTCTATCTACATCATACTAAACCTTTGTATATTATATTGAAGGTGAAAAACCCCCTTAAGGCAGAAATGTGTTTCCTAACATTCTCTTAATATTTTCAGGTCAGTGTGTGTGTGTTTTGGCAATACTAGCACTGCTGTACACAATTAATCTGTGTGGGATGTGTGACAGCTGAAAGTTTATATTTACATTAAGTTTTATAAATTTCTTCATTAATGGAACAAAAGCTGGTTTTCCCCTATCTTTAAGCCGTTTTGTTTGTACTGTGGGATTTGCGATCTGAAGGCGAAAGGGCTAGTCTCTACAAGTCTGTATGCAATTTCAAAAACAGTAACAAAAAAGGGCCCTAAGACCTAGGGGTTCCTATAGGCACCAGAAATATTAACAGACTTAAAAAGATGTGAAGGTGACAATAGCAAAGGCAGATGATTAGAGAAACCCTGTCTTTGGGATTGAAATATGTAAAGATCCTTCTACCAGTTTTTCGCCTGCGCCCATGGCATTACATGTCAAACTGACAGTAAAGCAAATACCCGTGACTCAGCAAAGCAAAAACCTGTGGCACAGCCAATACAATGTAATGGTAACCTTGTTGGAATTTGGATTAAATGTGAGACCTTCTCCATGGACAGGAAATCCCTTCGTACGCTTGAAGGAAACACCCATAATCCTTGGCACCATGAATTGATGTTAGATATTTAAACAATGGCTTATTTGCACAGGGAAAATATGAGGAATTATGAAACACATGGATAGATGAAGATAGGTGACATTCGTCAAAAAGTAAAAAGAACATTCTGCAAAGAATACTAAAATCAATGCACTGGTAGATGTTTATGGCCAGCCCTTGTGAAAAGACAACAATATTCAGGACCACAGGGGCACAGATCCGTAGGGGAAGAGAAAAACAACCCTACTTTAAACAAGTAAACATGGATTTGTGCATATATATATATGGCGGATTGATTGAATTTCTCTCTGATGAAATTAGGGACTGATACCCAAAGACTCCAACATGTCTGCCCCAGCCGACTGTAAACAATAGGCAGATAATCCAGTTACCCTGGCACCTATACGTGTTCCCACCCCTGCATAATAACAATAGGGACTTGCTGAGAGGCTGGGCCAACAGGGACTGTGTATAGACTTTTGTGGGACTTCAGAACTATGTTTTGTTATCCATAGAGGGATTTGTCGTTGGTTTGTACAAAATAAAAGGTAAACTACCACGTGATTTTCTCTTCAGTATTCGGCCATGCTTTTGTTACAACAGCCCCAGCGCTGTTCTTCTGTATTGTTTATGTTGTTTCTTAGCTCAGTCCAATGGGTAAAACAACTGTTTATGGTGGGCACCTTATGTCTCTCTCTCTCGCTCTCTCTCTCTATTTATATATACACTGTATATAAAATAGGTAAATTTACTTTACACAGTACAGTGAGTTATTGCCACTTTAAGCTATATAAATGCAACCCTGGGTTTGATTTGGGTTGTTGATTGCATTTGTTACTAAAGAGGTCATTTACAAAAGACACGCATAAAAGCTATGCAAGCGGACAGGCGCAAATACACTTGTGCCTAGTTCAGGTGCAAGACACAAGAGTGAAGTCTTGTACTTACAATAATGCCTGCCCTAAGCAGTCGGAGCAGCAACTGAGATTTTGCTTCCTGTGGTGCTACTGTGGTATTGAATATTTGGCGTGTGAGTCAGAAGCCTATTGGCCTGTGTACTGTGCAATGGTAAACAAGAAACTAGTTATAATGATAAGAAAAATATTCTAAATGTATATATAAATTGTGTGTATCGAGAGGGTAAATATTGTCCATTAAGCATTGACTGGGTGCACGTAGTGCTGATGGCTAGGAGCTGAACTTTGCTTGCTTATGCAAAGGGATTTATGACTTTCTTATCTGAATTAACCCTGAATAAATATAAGTGCCCTTTTTACTGGCTTGACGGTCCTTTTCATAATCACAAACTGACTATTATTGAATTGAGTCCAAGGAATGATGCAATATAATAAAAAGCACAAACGTTTGCCTGGGGCTAGTAATCGTCAGCAACATCAACAGAGCTGGGCTGAGTATCATTTGTGGCCCCAAGGTGATTCCACTGGGGGGGAGGCGTAAGCGTTTATGCTTCTACAGAAACACAGAAGTATCTCAGGCCTGTGCCAGTTTCAGCGAACAGTATCCCTGTATCTCAGATAAGTGATTATTATCACTTGGAACTGCCTAACATTTGGGACCCCTCAGAGATTATACCTTTCAGCACCAACTAATACATTTACCATTGCAGCTGCAGTGTACGAAGTGAAAACTTTCAACACAAAGCACCATGTTTTTTACCCACAATACTGCATTTTTTCCCCCAGAATTCCAGTGCCATTGCAGCCACCTGGGGAGTTGCACCTGATTCTATGGCAGCCGATACATCAAAATTACACATTTGTGCTTGGACTTCTACACGAATCAGACACAACTGCACTGAAAATAAGTACAGTTAGTGTAATTTCAGGTTCAAAGTGAGAGCAATGTGTGAGCCCTCTACTTTTTGGTGCATCTTTACTGCACCTATTGATGCAGGGCACTGAGGGAACGCTGGAGCTGCCACACAGTTCAGAAGTGCCAGTGGCTTCCAGATTCCGTGCATCAGTAGGTGCAGCAGTACCTTGGCACAGGAGAAAGGCAGCAGCAGCACTGAATGCTACTATTATGGAAATGCAAGTTGTGCATGTTGATACACAAAAAAAGTTGTTCACCTTTGAGTTAACTTTTAGTATGCTGATGATGAGAGTGATCCGAGACAATTTGCAATTGGACTTCATTTTTTATCATTTTTATAATTTTATAATAAGTTTTTTAACGATATCAATAATTGTTCAGCAACTCTCTCAGTTTGGAGTTATAACAGCTATCTGGTTACTAGGGTCCGAATTACCTTAACAACCAGGGAGTGGCTTGAATGAGAAACTGATGTGTGAATAGGAGAGGGACTGAATAGAAAAATAAGTAATATAAAGTAACAATAGCAATACAACTGTAGCCTCACAGAGCAATAGCTTTTGGCTGCTGGGGTCAGTGACCCCCATTTGAAAGCTACAATGAGTTTAAAGGCAAATACTTAAAAAAACTATAAGAAATACAGTAGATAATGAAGACCAACTGAAAATTTGCTTAGAACAGTTCAAACTATAACATATTAAAAGTTAAATTAAAGGTGTAAAACTCCAGTCATTAAAAAGTCCCATGGAGCTAGTTAGTCCACAATAGATCTCTGCTTCTTCCTGCAGACAACTTTGCACAACTAGTGATGGGTGAAATATTTCGCCAGGCATGGATTCGCGGCGAATCTCAGCGTTTCGCCATTGGCGGATTGTTTTGCGAAACGGATGAAAAAAATTCGCCGCGGAAAAATTCGTCTCACGGCAAAAAATTGTCACGGGCGTCAAAAAAGAATAGTCGCGGGCGTCAAAAAAGAATAGTCGCAGGCGTCAAAATAATAGCCGCAGGCGACGAAACAATAGCCGCACGACAAAATAATAGCCGCGGGCGACGAAACAATAGCAGCGCGACAAAACAATAGCCGCGGGCGACGAAACAATAGCCGCGGTCGACAAAACAATAGCCACGCGACAAAACAATAGCTGCGGGCGACGAAACAATAGCCGCGCGACAAAACAGTAGCCGCGGGCGACGAAACAATAGCCGCGGGCGACAAAACAATAGCTGCGCGACAAAATAATAGCCGCGGGCGACAAAAGAATAGCCACGCGACGACATTTTTTTTTTGTCGCACAACATTTTCGCCGTTTCGCAAATTTTTCGCCGTTTCGCGGATCTTTTGAAAGATTCGCGAATTTTTCGGCGAAGCGAAGCAGAACAGATTCGCTCATCACTATGCACAACTTCAGA